>NC_045426.1:97287999-97590812 GCF_902635505.1 Sarcophilus harrisii
AACTGGTGAGAAGGAGATTGAAGGGACTCTTTGGTAACACTGAGATAGGACACTAGCTCTGCTTATACTTGGATCTGAGTCACAGTCCTGAATGGCAGTGGCAGGATTAAGAGGAACCCTTGTGTAATGGGCTGAAGCTCAGGTTGATACATTGAGGTCCCAAGCACGTGAGGCTAAATAGTAATTGGACCATACTCTATTAATATATATGCTTGGAGAAAGAATTGCCCCCACCCACTCTCTGTGCAAGTCCTGATGTGTTGTATAGGAAATGACGACTTTGGTGGGTGGAGGCAGAGGGGGAAAGAGAGAAGCGAAAAGAGACTGCTGGCTGGCGTCTTGTTGCAGCTGCTCACATTGCTAATCCCCCTTTACTTTCTCAAAAAGAATAAAGATTGAAGATTTTCCTTTAACCTGAATTCCTGACTCTGGCCGATTTTAAAATACTCGGTCATCCCACCCTTGGACACCAGAGCCTATAGCCAAAGTTGAGGGAGGAGGTTCCTTATAGTTTCAGGACAGAAAATAGTTCTTAGGATCATACAAAACCACAGCAGAAGTCAAAATAGATAATACCACCTTAGAAGAACTATAAACTTAGCAGGTTCTTAGAAGTAAGTCTGAAAATAATTGCACAAAATTCTTGAAGACTAGGAAAGTGTACCCTCCATCTTGGAGGCAGAATCCTATTTTGACAAAGAGTTAATAATGAAATGATAAGCTGGGGAAAGGATCAAAGAACATAAAATAATTCTAACCAAAGAAAGTTAACCAAGAAAAGCAAAAATGAAGAAAACAAAGGCATAGTTCCCACATCCAAGGCCTTGAAGATAAATATAAATTGGTTTCAGGCTACAGAGGAGTTCAACAGTGATTTCAAAAATCAAGAGAAGTAGAGGAAAAATTGATAAAAGAAATGAAAAAAGAATCAACAGCTTGGTAAGAAAAAGAAAAAAAAAAACATATAGTCCAGGGATGGAGTCAAGATGGCAGAGTAAAGGCAGGAAATTTCTCCACCTCTCCCAGATTCCATTGAAAACCACATGAAACCCAGCCCATGAACAGAGTCTGATGGAATGAAACCCCTCTCCAGCTCAAAATAGACTGAAAATTTTTCAAGAATGGTCAATCTCATTGGGATGAAAGGGGTGTTCAGCCAAGGTCAGACATTCTGGGAACGCTGATCAGAAAGTCTTAATCACAGCAGATCAGCACCTAAGACCCTCAATCTGGCTCAGTATAGGAGTACCAGATAGCTCTGAATTCCAGCTCAGAAGGCAAATTTTGGGAAACCAGGCCATTTCCTGAAAAAAGCATACAAAAATACCTCTGCAAACACAAGGGGGCACTGTGATGGAACAAAACTTATTATGCTTCAATTGAAGCAAAAAAAAAAAAAAAAAAAAAAAAAAAAGGCAGTAATTCTGACCCCAGACAAACCAAAAGTAAAAATAGATATTATAAAACACATCATTAAGGACAGGGTAGAAAGAGAGAAGAAAAATATATTCAGAGGAGAAAATAGGATGGAGAGAAATACAGAACTGGTAATCATAAATGTGAATGTGAATGGGAAGAACTCTCCCATAAAATGGAAGCAAATAGCAGAGTGGATTAAAAAACAATACATTAATATATTGTTTACAAGAACCACATTTGACACAGAAAGACACATACAGAGTAAAGTCAAAAGGCTGGAACAGAACTTATTATGCTTCAATTGAAGCAAAAAAAAAAAAAAAAAAAAAAAGGGAGGGCAGTAATTTTGACCTCAGATAAACCAAAAGTAAAAATAGATATTATAAAACACATCATCAAGGACAGGATAGAAAAAGAGAAGAAAAATATATTCAGAGGAGAAAATAGGATGGAGAGAAATACAGAACTGGTAATCATAAATGTGAATGTGAATGGGAAGAACTATCCCATAAAATGGAAGCAAATAGCAGAGTGGATTAAAAAACAATACATCAATATGTTGTTTACAAGAACCACATTTGACACAGAAAGACACATACAGAGTAAAGGCAAAAGGCTGGAACAGAACTTATTATGCTTCAATTGAAGCAAAAAAAAACATGGGCAGTAATTCTGTGATCTCAGATAAAGCAAAAGTAAAAATAGATATTATAAAATGAGAGGAAGGAAAGTATGTTTTGATGGATTGCAAGTGCAAGATACATCAACATCAGCCAGTAGTATAAATTAGTGTAACCTTAGACTACATTAGGAGAAATATAATCTCTAGGATTAAGAAGGAGATAAGCAGCTTATATTTTCTCCTAGTCAGAAATTTAAAGTATTCCAAATGTGTATGATTCTTGTTGCAGAAAATATTACATCAAAGGAATCAGCAGGAAGCTAAAGGGCTTTGAGATTATACCATATTCTGATGGATTTAAGTAACTTGAAATGTTTAGCCTGAAAAAAGGATGATCTTGAAAATATATAATTGTTAGGTTTAAATGTTTTATGAGTTATCATATACATATAGTAATAATGGTGTATAAGACTTGCTCTGCTTGATTGAAGAGTAAGAACAATAATCAATCAGTAATTACTTAGCACTTACTATGTGTCAGGTATTGTGTTTGATATGTGGCTACAAAAAAAGGCAAAAAAGTCCATGTACTCAAGAAGCTAATGGGGGATCAATATTTAATAAATTGAATTTTCCAAAGATTATCATCACTGCTTTAGAAACAGGAATGGGATGCTTTCAGTTCTCCCCTTACTAGGCATCTTTAGTAAAGACTGGATGTCTAATAACAAGATATGGAGTATGGGCGGTTTTTGTTCAAGTAAGAGATAATTTTTTTCTCCGAAATTCATATTACAATTGAAATTCTGTGATTCTAATCACCTCTTTTGGTCCTTAAATTCATTTATAAAATTAGGGGGTTAGATTAGATAGCCTCTGTTATCCTTTCCAGTTCTTAGTACCATTACTCTTTACTAGAAGTATAACATTGTAGATCATAGAGGTTTTTTTTCCTTTGAACACCAAATTATTGCCTTATATAAAAGAAGTATAATTTATATTACTTTGAAGGTCAGTAAGATCTTGAAACAGTAAGTGTCTCATTATAAGTAAATCATATTCCCAAGGATACATTTTACAGATATTTTTAGAACTTGGAATCATTACTGCCTCACTAATGAGAAGAGGTGAATTAATGTCTACTGTTCCATCAATTTTAGTGGTATCCAATTCCTGCAGTGACCCTTGTTTGGTATTTCAAAGACAAAATCTCAAAGATCATCTGTCAGGGACATAGTAGAGGAAATTCTTGCTTTTGATGATGCACTATGTTAAGTGGTTTCTAAGATTAGACAAGATAACTCTCTCACTCAAAGACAGCTTTTTTAAGTTGATCTCACTTACAACAAAGATTGATCCGAAGTTATTTTACTCTTTGCTTTTTTTTCAATGAAAAGGTTTCGTTTTGCTATTAAATTTTCACATAAATGACAAAAGGTATGAATGACTACCCCTTAACTAGCATTAATAAGGCAGTCAACTAATCAAATAAATTAAAGCACAATCATTTGTTATGTACTTACTGGGTGGCAGACACTGCATTATGCTATAGCAATACAAAGACAAAAATGAAACATTGTCACAAAACCTTATGCTCTGTAGAGGGGAAAAACATATACAATTATATAAAAAGAGATGTAAAAATATAAGGTTATTTTTCAACAAGAGGCATTAGGAGCTGGTAATACCAATAAAGGACTCACATAGGAAAAAAGGATGAAACTGAACCTTGAAGAAAATTATTTATTCTAGGGGGGAAAGTGCAAAGAAATACATTCCTGAATTCTTAAGCTAGTCTGTGCAAAGGAACTGATATAGAAAATAGAATGTTATTTGCATGTCAAAAATGACAACCTATTTTGACCAAAATATGGTAAACCAAAAGGGTAGAGGAGTATAAGAAAACTAGACAGAGGGGAATGAATATTAAGTTTTGAAAAGTTTTAAATGAAAGGTTACACAATGGATAGAACACTTCCCCTAGAATCAAGAAAATCTGAGTTCAAAATGGCTTCAAATTTCTTAACACTTACTACCTGTGTAACTGAGCAAATCAATTAACTCAGATTTCCTCACAAAAGACATAGAGATAAATAATAAAATATGTATATATGTATGCATCATAAACTCATATGTATGTATATATATATATATATATATATATATATATATAATGCACACATACACATGACAGAGGAGAATGTATTTGATTTAAGGATTAAGAGGGAATAAATAGAGTTAGATAAATACGGAAGTGATGAATCAAATCTATTTGTTTTTAATTTTTACTGTTATTGTTTTAAATTCTAACTGTATAGAGCAATGGTTGTAAAACTCAAAATAGAAATGGAGTGCCACTGATTAATATAGAAGAATCTCATATATCCACTTATTTTTAAATGTAATATTGTCAAATATTTCCCTAATACCCTTTAATCTGGTTCAGACCATATTCAGGAGTGTTATAGACTGCATGGGCCCACAAAATTGTATATGACTTCTCTAAGGTGGCAGATAGACTAAAGAGAAAAGAGATTAGAAGCAGCGAGACACTAACAACAATAACAACAACAAACCAAGAAACTTTGTCTCCATTACCACTTTTCTTCCACACTCCTCACTATATTGGAACTTAACTTCTAACTTCACAATCAACATTGAACTGCTCCTTATAGACATAAGTTATCAAAACTGGTAATGATTAAAGTACAGAAAGAGGGTTCAATAGAACTAACTAGACAAAAGATTCAGAAATAATTAGACTCAGTAACATATTGTTCAAAAAATTAAAAATAAATTACATAAGGAAAAAAGTTTCCCTATTTTCTTTTTAAATGATAGCTTTATTTTTTTTATTTTTTATTAAAAGTTTTTATTTACAAAGCATACCCATGGGAGTATTTTTTTCAGTATTGACCTTGGCAAAACCTTTTGCTACAATTTTTCCTCTTCTTCCCCCCATCCCCTCCCCTAGATAGCAAGTATTCCAATACATGTTAAATACGTTGAGATACATGTTAAATCTAATATATGTATACATCTTTAGACCGTTATATTGCTGCACAAGAAAAATCAGATCAAGAATGAAGAAAAAGAAAAACTGAGAAAGAAAACAAAATGCAAGCAAAAAAAAAAAAAAAAACAACAACAACAACTGTGTTGTGCTCTACACTCTATTCCCATGGTTCTTTCTCTTGATGTAGATGGCTCTTTGTCACTGAACAAGTGGAACTGGTTTGAATAATCTCATTTTGAATAAAGCCACATGCATCAGAATGGATAATCATATGGTCTTGTTGCCATGTATAATGGTCTCCTGGTTATGCTCATTTCACTTAGCATCAGTTCATGTAGGTCTCTCCAGGCCTCTCTGAAATTATCCTGCTGATAGAATTCATATACCATAATTTATTCAGCTTTCTCCAATTGATGGGCATCCTCTCAGATTCCAGTTTCTTGCCACTAGAAGGCTGCCACCAATATTTTTGCACATTTGGGTATCTTTCCTTCCTTTAAGATTGCTTTGGGATACAAGTCCAGTAGAAATGCTGCTGGATCAAAGGGTATGCACAGTTTGATAACTTTTTGAGCATGGTTGCAAATTGCTCTCAAAAATGGCTGGATCCGTTCACTATTCCACCAACAATGTATCAGTGTCCCAGTTTTCCCATATCCCCTCCAACATTCATTATTATCTTTTCCTGTCATAGCCAATCTTATAGGAGTGAAGTGGTATCTCAGAGTTGTTTTAATTTGAATTTCTCTCATCAATAATAATTTGGAGCATCTTTTCATGTGGTTAAAAATAGTTTCTATTTTTTCATCTGAAAATTGTCTGTCCATATCCTTTGACCATTTATCAACTGAAGAATGGCTTGAACTATTATGAAATTGAGTAAATTAGCTATATATTTTAGAAATGAGGCCTTTATCAGATCATTTTTATGTAAAATGCTTTCTCAATTTATTACTTCCCTACTAATCTAGTCTGCATTAGTTTTGTTTGCACAAAAATTTTTTAACTTAATATAATCAATATTATGTATTTTGTGATCCTTTGGTCAAAAGTTCCTTCCTCCTCCACAAATCTGAGAGGTAAACTAGTCTATGTTCTTCTAATTTGTTTATGCTCTCATTTTTTATGTCTAGATCATGTACCCATTTTGACCTTATTTTCGTGTATTGTGTTAGGTGTGCGTCTCTGCCTACTTTCTGCCATACTAATTTCCAATTTTCCCAGCAGTTTTGTTTTGTTTTTTTTTTTTTAAATAGTGAATCCTTATCCCAAAAGCTGGGGTCTTTGTGTTTGTAAAATACTAGATTGGTATAGAAATTGACTATTTTGTTTTGTGAATCTAACCTATTCCATTGATCAACTTCTCTATTTCTTAGCCAGTACCAAATGGTTTTGATGAATGCTGCTTTTAATATAGTTTTAAATCTGGTACAACTAGGCCACCTTCATTTGCTTTTCTATTCATTAATTCCTTTGAAATTCTTGACCTTTTGTTCTTCCAGATAAATTTTGTTGCTGTTTTTTTTCTATGTCAGTGAAATAGTTTCTTGAGAGTTTAATTGGTATAGCAGTAAATAAATGCATTAGTTTAGGGAGTATTGTCATCTTTATTATATTCGCTCAACCTATCCGAGAACATTCATGTTTTTCCAATTGCTTACAACTGACTTTGTGTAAAAAGTGTTTTGTACTTTTGTTCAAATAGCTCCTGACTCCCTTCTCAGATAGGTTCCCAAATATATTGTACTTTCGGCAGTTATTTTAAATGGAACTTCTCTTTGTACCACTCACTATTGGATTTTGTTAGTGATACATAAAAATGATAATTTATGTGGATTTATTTTGTACTCTGGAACCTTGCTAAAGTTGTAGATTATTTTAATAGTTTTTTAAGTGATTTTTTAGGATTCTCTAAGTATACCATCATATCATCTGCAAAGAATGATAATTTAGTTTCTTCCTTACCTACTCTAATTCCTTTAATCTCTTTTTCTCCTCTTATTGCCAAAGCTAGTATTTCTAATACAAATGGCAACAGTGAGCAACCTTGTTTCACTCCTAATCTTATTGGGAATGATTCCAGTTTATCACCATTACATATGATGCTTACTGATGGTTTTAGATAGATGCTAATATTTTAAGGAAAAGTCCATTTATTCCTATATTTTCTAGTTTTTTAATAGGAATGGATTTGAATTTTATCAAATGCTTTTTCTACATTTAATGAGATGATTGTATGGTTTTTGTTTATTTGGTTATTGATATAGTCAATTATGATAATAGCTTTCCTAATATTGAACCAGCCCTGCATTCCTGGTATAAATCCTACTTGGACGTGGTGTGTTATCCTGGAGATGATTTTCTGTAATCTTTTTGCTAATATTTTATTTAAGATTTTTGCAACGATGTTCATTAAGGAGATTAGTCTATAATTTTCTTTCTCTGTTTTTGTCCTACCTAGTTTAGGTATCAGAACCATGTCTGTGTCATAAAAGGAATTTGGTAGGACTCCTTTATTCCCTATTTTTTCAAATAATTTATATATCATTTAAGTCAATTGTTCTTTAAATGTTTAGTAGAATTCCCATATAAATCCACCTAGTCCTGGGGAATTTTTTTTAGGGAATTGATTAATAGCTTGTTCTATTTTTTTTTTCTAAAATAAGACTATTTATCCAATATATTTTATCTCTGTTAATCTGGGCAACATATATTTTTAAGGTATTTATCCATTTCATTTAAGTTATCAAATTTATTGGCATAAAGTTGGGCAAAGTAACTCCTAATTACTGCTCTAATTTCCTCTTTAGTGGAAATGTTTTCCTTTTCATTTTTAAGACTTAACAATTTGATTTTCCTTTTTCTAATCAAATTTACCAAGGGTTTATCTATTTTATTTTTTTCCATAATACCAACTCTTAGTTTTGTTTATTAATTCAAATTTTTTTTTTACTTTCAATTTTATTGATCACTCCTTTTATTTTTAGAATTTCTAGTTTAGTGTTGGAGGGTTTTTAGTTCGCTCTTTTTCTAACTCTTTTAGTTGCAAGCCTAATTCATTGATTTTCTCTTTATTTTAGGCAAGTAAGCCTCTAGAGATACAAAATGTCCCCTTATTACCACCTTGGCTGCATCCCACACATTTTGGTATGACATCTCATTATTGTCATTCTCTTGGATTGAAATTATTGTGTCTATGATTTGGTGTTTCATCCCATCATTCTTGATGAGATTAGTTTCCAATTACTTTTTGGTCTATTCTCCCCTGGCTTTTTATTGAATGTAATTTTTTATAGCATCATGATCTGAGAAGGATGCATTTACTATTTCTGCCTTTCTGCATTTGAATCTGAGGTCTTTATGTCCTTATATATGGCCAATTTTTGTATAGATTCCATGAACTACTGAGTAGAAAGTATACTCCTGTCTCCAGTTTTCTCCAAAAATCTATCATACCTAACTTTTCTAGTGTACCATTTATCTCTATTTTCTTTCTTATTTTGTGGTTTGCTCTATGTTTCCCTTTAGCAAGATATAGTGCCCTTCCTTATCTCTTTTAATTAGATCAATAGCTAGCCCTGCTTTTTTTACTTCACATGAAGCATAATAGATTCTACTCCAGCCTTTTACCTTTATTCTGTATGTATTATCCTACTTCAAGTGTGTTTCCTGTAAACAACATATTGTAGCATTCTGGCTTTTAATCCAGTCTATCTAACTCTGCTTTAAGGGGGAGTTTGCTCCATTCACATTTATAGTTAAAACTACTAATTCTGTATTTCCTGCCATCTTATTATCCCCAAATTATGTTTTTTTTCTTTTCTTTCCCCCTCACTCCCCTCCCCAGTATTAGACCTATGAGCACCAGTTGTCTCATGCAGCCCTCCCTCTTTAGAATCCCTCCCTTCCCCTTGAAGTCCCTCCCCTTTTCTTAAAACTTTTCCTTACTATTTCTGTATTCCTTTATATTTAGCCTATCCCTTCCCTTTTTGTTTGTCCTCTCCCACTTTTCAATGCTGTGGGAAAAGTTTCTATGTAAATCAAATATGTTTAATATTTTCTCTTTAAATCTGATGAGAATAAGATTCACATTATGTTCATCCCCCTCCCTTCATTGCCTCAGATATAATAGGTTTCCTTTGCCTCTTCATGAAATGTAGTTTCTCTCTTTTTACCTCCCCTCCACTTTTCCCCTTTTCTGGTACAATTTGCTTTCCACCTCTAGTATATATATATATATATATATATATATATATATATATATATATACAGTAAAATCAAATTATAAATGAACTCTTTGTGTATACCCATACCAATACACTTCTCAAGAGTTCTTTTTACCTAAGCTTTTCTTGAGTCCTATATTTGGAGGTCAAACTTTTTATCTCTTTTTTTTTTTTTTTTTTTTTTTGTCAGAAATAAATGGAATTCATCTATTTCATTGAATGTCCATCTTCTTCCTTGGAAGAAAATCTTAATCTGACTGGGTAAATTATTCTTGCTGCATACCAAGTTCTTTTGCCTCTCAGAATATCAGATTCCAGGCCCTTTGATCCTTTCATGTGTATGCTGCTGGATCCTTAGTGATCCATATTGTGGTTCCTCGGTATTTGAATTTTTTTCTGGCTGCTTCCAGTATTTTTTTCCTTGGTCTGATAATTCTGGAATTTAGCCACAATATTTCTTGGAGTTTTGATTTTGGGATCTCTTTCAGTAGTTATTCAATGAATTCTTTCAATGTCTATTTTACCTTCTGTTTCTAGAACATCTGGGTAGTTCTCTTTGATGATTTCCTGAAAAATAGTGTCTAGGCTCTTTTTTATCATGATTTTCAGGGAGTCCAATAATCCTTGCATTATCTCTCCTAGATCTACTTTCCAGGTCTGTTGTTTTCCCAAGTAGGTATTTAACAATTTTTTTCTTTTTCTTTTCTTTTTTTTTTTTTTTTTTGGTTTTGCTTGAGTGATTCTTGGTATCTCCTCAAGTCAGTCATTTCCATTTGTTCAAGTCTGATTTTTAATGAATTATTTTCTTTATTCTTTCTAAAATTTATTTTTCTATGTGTCCAGTTGAGTTTTTAAATGAGTTGTTTTGTTCTACAGAATTTTTTTCCATTTCACAAATTTTTTTAAAGAATTTTCTTTTTTTTAAGTTCACAAATTTTGTTTCTCAGGAAGTAGATTTCTTTATCCACTCTATCTATTAATAAGTAACATGACTTATCCTGACTCTCTTGCACAGCTTTCCTTTCCTTTCCCCATTTTTCTTCTAGCTCTCTTTGAAGATCCTTTTTTATTTTCTTCTATGAAAGCCTTGTATGATAGAGACCAGATCACAGCCACCTTTGGATCTAGAAACAAACTGTTTTTAGTCTCCTCAGGGTTTGAGAGTCTGTCCATATAGAAGGTATCTATAGTTAGTGCCCACTTTGCCTTTTTACTCATTTTGAAAACAAAACAAAACAAAACTAAGGTTTGCTTATTGGGGGGCACTGGGGTATTTGCAAGCTGCCTCTACAGACAACAGGAAGGGGCAGTGAAGGGCAGTGGGACAGCACCCACTGACTGTGCTGGGATTAGCAGTTTTGCTTGAATCAGTAGCAGTGGAAAGACAGCAACTAGGGATATACTGGGACCAGCAACTGCAGCTGTGTGGGGATCACACTAAGTCACTCCAAGTATTCAGTGGATGTGGCCAGGTCCCGAAAGACTAACATTTTGGGATTATAGTCTTTATCCCCTAAGTTTATAGCTTCTCTGCTGATCTACTAGAATGAATTTTGAGATTATCTTTGGTTGCTCACAAGTTCTTGTGATCTAGATAGAATCACAAGATTCTGCTCCCAAGTTTAATACTAGGAAGGGGGGAAGGGGGAAATAAGGGAGAAAAGCATAAACAGGGGTTAACAAGATGGCAAGTAATACAGAATTGGTAATTTTAACCATAAATGTGAACGGGATAAACTCCCCCATAAAGAGGAAGCTGTTAGCAAAATGGATTAAAAGCCAAAATCCTACAATATGTTGTTTACAGGAAATACACCTGAAGCAGGGAGATACATGCAGAGTAAAGATAAAAGGTTGGAACAAAATCTACTATGCTTCAGGTGAAGTCAAAAAAGCAGGGGTAGCCATCCTGATCTCAGATCAAGCAAAACAAAATTTGATCTAATTAAAAGAGATAAGGAAGGGCACTATATCTTGCTAAAGGGTAGCATAGATAATGAAGCATTATCAATATTAAACATATATGCACCAAGTGGTGTAGCATCTAAATTCTTAAAAGAGAAATTAAGAGAGCTGCAAGAAGAAATAGACGGCAAATCTAAAATAGTGGGAGATCTCAATCTTGCACTCTCAGAATTAGATAAATCAAACCACAAAATAAATAAGAAAAAAGTCAAAGAGGTAAATAGAATACTAGAAAAATTAGATATGATAGATCTCTGGAGAAAATGAAATGGAGACAGAAAGGAGTACTTTCTTTTCAGAAGTTCATGGAACCTATACAAAAATAGACCATATATTAGGATATAAAAACCTCAAATTCAAATGCAGTAAGGCAGAAATAGTAAATGCATCCTTTTCAGACCACAATGCAATAAAAATTACATTCAACAAAAAGCCAGGGGAAAGTAGACCAAAAAATAATTGGAAACTACATAATCTCATATTAAAGAATGATTGGGTGAAACAGCAAATAAGAGACATAATTAATTAATAACTTCACCCAAGAAAACGACAATAATGAGACATCATACCAAAATGTGTGGGATGCAGCCAAAGTGGTAATAAGGGGAAATTTCATATCTCTAGAGGCCTACTTGCATAAAATAGAGAAAGAGAAGGTCAACCAATTGGGCTTGCAACTAAAAATGCTAGAAAAGGAACAAATTAAAAACCCCCAGTCAAACACTAAACTTGAAATTCTAAAAATAAAAGGAGAGATCAATAAAATTGAAAGTAAAAAAACTATTGAATTAATTAATAAAACTAAGAGTTGGTTCTATGAAAAAACCAACAAAATAGACAAACCCTTAGTAAATCTGATTAAAAAAGGAAAGAGGAAAATCAAATTGTTAGTCTTAAAAATGAAAAGGGAGAACTCGCCACTAATGAAGAGGAAATTAGAGCAATAATTAGGAATTACTTTGCCCAACTTTATGGCAATAAATTCGACAACTTAAATGAAATGGAAGAATACCTTCAAAAATATAGCTTGCCCAGATTAACAGAGGAAGAAGTAAATATCCTAAATAGTCCCATCTTAGAAAAAGAAATAGAACAAGCTATTAACCAACTCCCTAAGAAAAAATTCCCAGGACCAGATGGATTTACATGTGAATTCTACCAAACATTTAAAGAACAATCAACTCCAATGCTATATAAACTATTTGAAAAAATAGGGATTGAAGGAGTCCTACCAAACTCCTTTTACGACACAGACATGGTACTGATACCTAAACCAGGTAGGCTGAAAACAGAGAAAGAAAATTATAGACCAATCTCCCTAATGAACATTGATGCTAAAATCTTAAAAAAAATATTATCAAAAAGATTACAGAAAATCATCCCTAGGATAATACACTATGAGCAAGTAGGACTTATACCAGGAATGCAGGGCTGGTTCAATATTAAGAAAACTATTAGCATAATTGACTATATCAATAACCAAACTAACAAAAACCATATGATCATCTCAATAGATGTAGAAAAAGCATTTGATAAAATCCAACATCCATTCCTAATAAAAACACTTGAGAGTATAGGAATAAATGGACTTTTTCTTAAAATAGTCAGGAGCATATATTTAAAACCATCAGTAAGCATCATATGCAATGGGGAAAAATTGGAACCTTTGCCAATAAGATCTGGAGTGAAGCAAGGTTGTCCACTATCACCATTACTATTCAATATTGTATTAGAAACACTAGCCTCAGGATTAAGAGTGGAAAAAGAGATTAAAGGAATTAAAGTAGGCAATGAGGAAATCAAGCTATCACTCTTTGCAGATGATATGATGGTATACCTAGAGAACCCCAGAGATTCTACTAAAAAGCTATTAGAAATAATTCATAACTTTAGCAAAGTTACAGGGTATAAAATAAATCCCCATAAATACTCAGCATTTTTATACATCACCAACAAAATCCAACAGCAAGAGATACAAAGAGAAATTCCATTCAAAAAAACTGTTGACAGCATAAAATATTTAGGAATCTATCTACCAAAGGAAAGTCAGGAATTATATGAGCAAAATTACAAACAAACTTTCCTCACAAATAAAGTCAGACTTAAATAATTGGAAAAATAGGGGGCAGAGCCAAGATGGCGGAGAAGACACATGCGACTTTCTAAGCTCTTCTCTTACCCTCTTTATCAATATTATATTGAGCCTCAAAAATAGTCTCGACTGCTACAATTCGTAAAGATAAGAAGTAGAACAACTCACCGGCCTAGGAAAATCTGCAGTCTCGCCAAAAAAAAGGTTGGTTCCGGGGCCAGGGGGGAGATCAGCGCAGACGGGGATAGAAATTAGGTTCGGAGGAGAGCCTCAAACCGAAAGTGAAAGCACAGATCTCAGCACAAGCACGCCGCCCCAACCTGCAGTACGGGGCTTTTCCTTGGGGCAGCTGTGATCCTGAACAGCAGGAGGACACAGCCCGGGTTAGCCTCCAATCTGCGCAGTGGGGAGCTGGGCTTGGGGCCATAGAGCTTTTCCAGGGCAGATTTGCATTGGGCAGAGACACTGGGGCAGAGTTCGGGGGTCTGCAGTCAGCTGCTAATACTCACAGTCCCACAAGAGGCTCCGGCTCCCGCCTGCAGAAGTGACACTTTCACCCCTTAGTCTCTAGCCAAGGGCAATTGCTAACCCACACAGCCCAACTGCCCACTTCCATAGCTCAGCCAGTGCTGAATCCACTTCCTGTTGGGGGAAGGGAAAACTCTCACTCAGAGCACTCCCATACCTCAGAGCCGGAAATCGGTTTACATCTCTCCCTGCTCTGCAGAGGAAGCTGGTAACCCCCTTGCCTAGGAGACATACCCTAAAGGCTTTAAAACATGAATAAAAAGATGAAAAGATCGATCTACAGCTTCTATGCAGAAAAAGAGCAGGACAGCAAACCTGAAGAGACCTCAAACAGCAAAAATGCATCAGACTGTCCTCCTTTACATGATGCTCTCATAGAAGAGACCATTAAAAGTCTCAAGAGAGTTAGAAGATAAATGGGGAAAGGAAAGAGAAGCCTTACAAGAGAGCAACAACTTCCTGAAATACGAATTGAAAAGTAAAAAATCTCAGGAAAGTAAGAATTGTGAATTGAAAAATAAAGAATTCACTAGAAAGTAGGATTTGTGAATTGAAAAGACAAAGAACTTGCAAGAAAGTAGGATCTGTGAATTGAAAAGACAAAGAACACGCAAGAAAGTAGGATCTGAATTGAAAAGAAAATAATTCACTAAAAAAAAAATTAGTGAAATGGAAAAAAATTCCACAGACCAAAACAATACATTTAAAAACTCAATTGGACATATACAGAAAGAAGTAAAAAAAGCTAATGAAGAAAATAATTCTTTAAAAATTAGAACTGAAAAGAGGGAAACCACATCCTACAAAGAGGCTAAGGAAACTTATCATATCTGAGGGAATTTAGAGAGGGGGAGGAACATTGTGTGAATCTTATTCACATCAGAGTTGGCTCAAAGAAAAAATAATTGACATTTGATTTAGAGAAAATTCTCGCTCTCATTAAAAACGGGGAGAGGAAAGGGAAAAGAAAAAGAGTAATAAGGGAAGGAAGGGGAAAGACTCAAGGGGGGAGGGAGGGATTATAAAGAGGATAAGCATCGTGGATACAAGAGGGGTACATAAGTTTAAAGGGGAAAGAGGGTTGGGGAGGCAAGAATAAGTAAAGAAATCTGGGGTCTAGGATGGAGATAGATTTAGTAACTCAACTGTAAATGTGAATGGGATGAACTCCATAAAGAGGAGGCAGATAGCAGACTGGATCAAAAGCCAGAACCCTACAATATGTTGTTTACAAGAAACACATTTAAAGCAGGGGGATACATATAGAGTAAAGGTAAAAGGCTGGAGCAAAATCTATTATGTTTCAGGTGAAGTCAAAAGTAGGAGCCATCCTATCTCAGATCAAGCAAAAGTAAAAATTGATCTAATTAAAAGAGATAAGGAAGGAAACTACATCCTGCTAAAGGGTAGCATAAACAACGAAGCAATATCAACATTAATCATATATGCACCAAGTGGTATGGCACCTAACTTCCTAAAGGAGAAGTTAAGAGAGTTGCAAGAAGAAATAGACAACAAAACTGTAATAGTAGGAGATCTCAACCTTGCAACTCTCAGAATTAGACAAATCAAACCACAAAACAAATAAGAAAGATATTAAAGAAGTAAATAGAATATTAGAAAAATTAGGTATGTTGGATCTTGGAGAAAATTGAATGGAGATAGAAGGAATATACTTTCTCTCAGCAGTTCATGGAACCTATTCAAAAATTGACCATATATTAGACATAAAGACCTCAAATTAAATGCAAGAAAGCAGAATAGTAAATGCTTTTCAGATCATGATGCAATAAAACTACATTCAACAAAAAGTTAGGGGAAATAGACCAAAAAGTAATTGAAACTAAACAATCTCATCTTAAAGAATGATTGGGTGAAGAGCAAATTATAGATACAATTAATAATTTCACTCAAGATAATGACAATGATGAGACATCATACCAAAATTTGTGGAATGCAGCCAAAGCTGTAATAAGAGGGAATTTTATATCCTTAGAGGCTTACTTGAATAAAACAGAGAAAGAAAAGATTAATGAATTGGGCTTGCAAAAACAAAAACCTAAAAGACTCAAATTAAAAACCCCAATCAAATACTAAATTGAAGTTCTAAAATTAAAAGGAGAAATTAAAAAATATTGAAAGTAAAAAAACTATTGAACTAATTAATAAAACTAAGAGTTGGTTCTATGAAAAGCCAATAAAATAGATAAGCCTTTGTAAATCTGATTAGAAAAAGGAGGGAGGAAATGAAATTAGTAGTCTTAAAAATGAAAAGGAGAACATTCCACCAATGAAGAGGAAATTAGAGAAATAATAAGGAGTTATTTTGCTCAACTTTATGCCAATAAATTTGATAACCAAAGTGAAATGGATGACTACCTCCAAAAATATAGACTTCCAGACTAATAGAGGAGGAAGTAAATTGCTTGAATAGTCCCATTTCAGAAAAAAAAGAAATAGAACAGGCAATTAAACAACTCCCTAAGAAAAAAACCCCAGGACCAGATGGATTTACATCTGAATTTTACCAAACATTTAAAGAACAATTGGCCCCAATGCTATATAAATTATTTGATAAAATAGGGAATGAAGGAGTCCTACCAAATTCCTTCTATGACACAGACATGGTACTGATACCTAAACCAGGTAGGTTGAAAACAGAGAAAGAAAATTATAGAACAATCTCCCTAATGAATATTGATGCTAAAATCTTAAATAAGATATTAGCAAAAAGACTACAGAAAATCATCTCCAAGATAATACACTATGATCAAGTAGGATTTATACCAGGAATGCAGGGTTGTTCAATATTAGAAAACTATCAATATAATTGGCCATGTTAATAACCAAATTAACAAAAACGTATGATGATCTCAATAGATGCAGAAAAGCATTTGATAAAATCCAACATCCATTCCTATTAAAAACACTTGAGAGTATAGGAATAAATGGACTTTTCCTTAAAATAATCAGCAGCATCTATTTAAAACCATCAGTAAGCATCATATGTAATGGAGACAAACTGCAACCATTCCCTATAAGATCTGGAGTGAAACAAGGTTGCCCACTATCACCGTTACTATTTAATATTGTATTAGAAATGCTAGCTATAGCAATAAGAGCTGAGAAAGAGATTAAAGGAATAAGAATAGGCAATGAGGAAGCCAAATTATCACTCTTTGCCGAACCCCAGAGATTCTGCTAAAAAGTTATTAGAAATAATCCACAACTTTAGCAAAGTTGCTGGTTATAAAATAAACCCACATAAGTCATCAGCATTCTTATATATCACTAACAAAATCCAACAGTCAGAGTTACAAAGAGAAATTCCATTTAAAGTAACTACTGATAATATAAAATATTTAGGAATCTATCTGCCAAGGGAAAATCAGAAACTTTATGAGCAAAATTACAGACCACTTTTCACACAAATTAAGTCTGATCTAACCAATTGGAAAAATATTAAATGCTCTTGGATAGGGCGAGCAAATATAATAAAGATGACAATATTACCTAAACTAATCTATTTATTTAGCGCTACACCAATCAGAGTCCCAAAAAACTATATTAATGACCTACAAAAAATAACAACAAAGTTCATATGGAAAAACAAAAGGTCAAGAATGTCAAGGGAATTAATGAAAAAAAAATCAAATGAAGGTGGCTTAGCTGTACCAGATCTAAAATTATATTATAGAGCAGCAGTTACCAAAACTATTTGGTATTGGCTAAGGAATAGATTAGTTGATCAGTGGAATAGATAAGGTTCAAGGGATAAAACAGTCAACAAATATAGCAACCTAGTCTTTGACAAACCCAAAGATCCCAGCTTTTGGGATAAGAACTTACTGTTTGATAAAAATTGCTGGGAAAATTGGAAACTAATATGGCAGAAACTAGGCATTGATCCATACTTAACGCCGTACACCAAGATAAGGTCAAAATGGGTTCATGACCTAGGCATAAAGAATGAAATTATTAATAAATTAGAGGAACACAGGATAGTTTACCTCTCCGACCTGTGGAAGGGGAAGGTCTTTATGACCAAAGCAGAACTAGAGATCATTACTGATCACAAAATAGAAAATTTCGATTATACCAAACTGAAAAGTTTCTGTACAAACAAAACTAATGCAGACAAGATTAGAAGGGAAGCAATAAACTGGGAAAATATTTTTACAGTCAAAGGTTCTGATAAAGGCCTCATTTCCAAAATATATAGAGAATTAACTCTAATTTATAAAAAAATCAAGCCATTTTCCAATTGAAAAATGGTCAAAGGATATGAACAGACAATTCTCAGATGAAGAAATTGAAACTATTTCTAGTCATGTGAAAAGATGCTCCAAGTCATTATTAATCAGAGAAATACAAATTAAGACAACTCTAAGATACCACTACACACCTGTCAGATTGGCTAAGATGACAGGAAAAAATAATGATGATTGTTGAGGGGATGCGAAAACTGGGACATTGATGCATTGTTGGTGGAGTTGTGAACGAATCCAACCATTTTGGAGAGTAGTTTGAACTATGCTCAAAAAGTTATCAAACTGTGCATACCCTTTGATCCAGCAGTGTTGCTACTGGATTATATCCCAAAGAGATTATAAAGAAGGGAAAGGGACCTGTATGTGCACGAATGTTTGTGGCAGCCCTTTTGTAGTGGTTAAAACTGAAACTGAATGGATGTCCATCAGTTGGAGAATGGTTGAATAAATTGTGGTATATGAAAATTATGGAATATTACTGTTCTGTAAGAAATGACCAACAGGATAATTTCAGAAAGGCCTGAGAGACTTACACGAACTGATGCTGAGTGAAATGAGCAGGACCAGGAGATCATTATATACTTCAACAACAATACTATATGATGACTAGTTCTGATGGACCAGGCCATCCTCAGCAACGAGATCAACCAAATCATTTCTAATGGAGCAGTAATGAACTGAACTAGCTATGCCCGAAAAAGAACTCTGGGAGATGACTAAAAACTATTACATTGAATTCCCAATCCCTATATTTCTGCACACCCGCATTTTGATTTCCTTCACAAGCTAATTGTACAATATTTCAGAGTCTGATTCTTTTTGTACAGCAAAATAACGTTTTGGTCATGTATACTTATTGTGTATCTAATTTATATTTTAATATATTTAACATCTACTGGTCATCCTGCCATCTAGGGGAGGGGGTGGGGGGGTAAGAGGTGAAAAATTGGAACAAGAGGTTTGGCAATTGTTAATGTTGTAAAGTTACCCATGTATATATCCTGTAAATAAAAGGCTATTAAATAAAAAAAAAATAATTGGAAAAATATTAAGTGCTCTTGGATAGGCTGAGCGAATATAATAAAGATGACAATATTTCCTAAACTAATCTATTTATTTAGTGCTATACCAATCAGACTTCCAAGAAAATATTTTAATGATCTAGAAAAAATAACAACAACATTCATATGGAATAATAAAAGATCAAGAATCTCAAGGGAATTCATGAAAAAAAATCAAATGAAGGTGGCCTAGCTGTACCTTATCTAAAACTATATTATAAAGCAGCAGTCACCAAAACCATTTGGTATTGGCTAAGAAATAGATTAGTTGATCAGTGGAACAGGTTAGGTTCACAAGACAGAATAGTCAACTATAGCAATCCAGTGTTTGACAAACCCAAAGATCCTAAGTTTTGGGATAAGAATTCATTATTTGACAAAAACTGCTGGGATAACTGGAAACTAGTATGGCAGAAATTAGGCATGGACCCACACTTAACACCATATACCAAGATAAGATCAAAATGGGTCCATGATTTAATCATAAAGAATGAGATCATAAATAAATTAGAGGAACATAGGATAGCATACCTCTCAGACTTGTGGAAGAGGAAGGAATTTGTGACCAAAGATGAACTAGAGACCATTATTGAACACAAAATAGAAAATTTTGATTACATCAAATTAAAAAGTTTTTGTACTAACAAAACTAATGCAAATAAGATTAGCAGGGAAGCAACAAACTGGGAAAACATCTTCACAGTTAAAGGCTCTGATAAAGGCCTCATTTCCAAAATATATAGAGAATTGACTCTATTCATAAGAAATCAAGCCATTCTCCAATTGATAAATGGTCAAAGGCTATGAACAGACAATTTTCAGATAATGAAATTCAAACTATTTCCACTCATATGAAAGAGTGTTCCAAATCATTATTAATCAGAGAAATGCAAATTAAGACAACTCTGATATCCCACTACACACCTGTCAGATTAGCTAAGATGTCAGGAAAAAATAATGAAGATTGTTGGAGGGGATGTGGGAAAACTGGGACACTGATGCATTGTTGGTGGAGTTGTGAATGAATCTAAACATTCTGGACAGCAATCTGGAATTATGCCCAAAAAGTTATCAAACTGTGCAGACCCTTTGATCCAGCAGTGCTACTACTTGGCTTATACCCCAAGGAGATACTAAAGAAGGGAAAGGGACCTGTATGTGCCAAAATGTTTGTGGCAACCGTTTTTGTAGTGGCTAGAAGCTGGAAAATGAATGGATGCCCATCAATTGGAGAATGGTTGAGTAAATTGTGGTATATGAATATTATGGAATATTATTGTTCAGTAAGAAATGACCAGCAGGTTGAACACAGAGGCTTGGAGAGAGTTACATGAACTGATGCTGAGTGAAAAGATCAGAACCAGGAGATCATTATATACTTCAACAATGATCCTGTATAAGGATGTATTCTGATGGAAGTGGATATCTTCAACCAAGAGAAGATCTAATTCAGTTCCAGTTGATCAATGATGGACAAAGTAGCTACACCCAAAGAAAGAACACTGGGAAATGAGTAAAAACTGTTTGCATTTTTGTTTTTCTTCCCAGGTTATTTTTACCTTATGAATGCAATTCTTCCTGTGCAACAAGAGAACTGTTCAGTTCTGCACACATATATTGTATCTAGGATATACTGTAACATATTTAACATATATAATACTGCCTGCCATCTGGGGGAAAGGGTGGAAGGAGCAAAGGGAAAAATTGAAACAGAAGTGAGTGCAAGGGATAATGTTATAAAAATTTACCCAGGCATATGTTCTGTCAGTAAGAAGTTACAATTAAAATAAATTTTAAAAAAGCATTAGAGAGTATAGGAATAAATGGATTTTTCCTCAAAATAGTCAGTAGCATCTATTTAAAACCATCAGCAAGCGTCATATGTAATGGGGACAGGCTAGAACCATTCTCAATAAGAATAGGAGTAAAACAATGTTGTGCACTGTCATCACTACTATTCAATATTGTATAAGAAATGTTAGCTTTGGCAATAAAAGAATAAAAGAATTAGAGTATGTCATGAGAAAAAAAATTATAACTGTTTGGAAATGTATGATGGTATACTTAGCAAACTAGAGAATCAACTAAAAAACTACTAGAAACAATTCACAACTTTTACAAAGTTGCAAGATACAAACTAAATCCACATAAATCATCAGCATTTTATATATTGCCAACAAAGTTCAGCAGAAAGAGATACAAAGAGAAATTCCATTTAAAATAACTTTCAATAGTATAAAATATTTAGAAATCTATCTTCGAAGGGAAAGTCAGGAACTATACCAACACAACTACAAAACACTTTCCACACAAAGTCAGACCTAATCAGTTGGAAAAATCAAGTGCTCATGGGTAGGCCAAATGAATATAATGACAATACTACCTAAATTAATTAATCTACTTATTTACTGCCATACCAATCAAACTCCCAAAAATTATTTTACAAATCTAGAAAAAATAATAATAAAGTTCATCTAGAAGAACAAAAGGTCAAGAATTTCAATGGAATTAATTTTAAAATGCTAATGATGGTGGTCTAGCTGTGTCAGACCTAAAACTATATTATAAAGCAACGGTCATCAAAATCATTTGCTACTGGCTAAGAAATAATACTAGTTGATCATTGGAATAGGTTTGATCACAGGACAAAATAGGCAATAACTATAGCAATCTAGCGTTTGACAAAGTCAGAGACCCCAGATTTTGTGATTAAGGACTCACTATTTGACAAAAACTGCTGAGAAAATTGGGAAATAGTATAGAAGAAATTAGGGTGTGACACATAAACTAACACCCCATATCAAGATAAGATCTAAATGGGTTCATGATTTAGACATAATGATATTATAAACAAATTAGAAGAAAATAGAATTTTTTACCTCTCAGATCTGTGAGAAGGAATGAATTTATGTCCAAAGAAAAAGTGGAACTCATAATAGAATGCCAGATAGATAATTTTGATTATTTTAAATTAAAAAAAATTGTACAAATAAAACTAATGCATGCAAGATCAGAAGGGAAGCAACAAATTGGGAAATCATTTTTACATTTAAGGGTTCTGATAAATGCCTCATTTCTAAAATAGATAATTGAATCAAATTTCTAAGAATCCAAGCCATTCTCTAACTGAGAAATAGTCAAAAGATATGAACAGATTATGTTCAGATGAAGAAATTAATATTATTTCCAACCATATGAGAAAAAGCTCTAAATCACTATTAATCAGAGAAATGCAAATTAATACAACTCTGAGATATCATATCTTCTCAGATTGGCTAAGATGACAGGAAAAGATAAGAACGAATGTGGGAAAAGATGTGGGAAAACTGGGACACTAATACATTGTTGGTATTAACTCCAACAATGGTGGAGTTATGAACTGATGCAGCCATTCTGGAGAGCAATTTGGAACTATGTTCAAAATGTTATTAAATTGTGCATACCCTTTGACCCTGCAGTGTTTCTACTGGGACTATATCCCCAAGAGATCTTAAAGGAAGGAAAGGGACCTACATGTGCAAAAATGTTTGTGGCAGCTTTTTTTGTAATGGCAAGAAACTGGAAATTGACTACAATGCATCAGTTGAGGAATGGCTGAATAAGTTATGGTCTATGGATGTTATGAAATATTATTGTTTTGTAAGAAATGATCAGGAGGATTATTTTAGAGAGACCTGAAGAAACTTACATGAATTGATGCTAAGTAAAATAAGCAGAACCAGATCATTGTACATAACATCAATATTATACAATGATCAATTCTGATGAATGTGACTCTTTCCAACAATGAGATGATTGATGCCTGTTCCAATGATCTTTTGATGAAAAGAGTCATCTACACCCAAAGTGAGGACTGTAGGAACTGAATGTGGATCACAACATAACATTCTCCCTCTTTGTTGTTGGCTTAAATTTTTTTTCTTACTCATTTACTTTCTTTTTTTGATCTGATTTCTCTTATGCATGAAGAGAATTGTATAAATGTTTATACATATTGGATTTAACATTTATTTTTAACATGTTTAATATATAGTGAATTGCCAACTAGGGAAGGGAGGGAAAGAGGAGAAAATCTAAAAGACAAGGCTATGCAAGGATCAATGTTGTCAAGTTATCCATGCATATATTTTGAAAATAAAAAGCTTTATAAAAACAAACAAAACAAAAATGCAAAAAAAATGTTTTAAATGTAACTGAGGGAAAAATAAAAATGTAACTAAATATCTCCTGAATGGTGGGATCCACAAAGACGTGTGCTCAGACATAGCCTCATATATTTGATATTTTGCATGTTTTTTTAACTTTGTATTTTTAAATAGTAATGTTTTATTGTTCATTAAGAAAAAAAATGAAGTTCTATTTTTTATGCATCTTTAATTTGGTACATTTTAAAAATCTTTATAATTGAATATTTTTGAATATTGAAAATTAACCTTAAAAAATAAAAGTTCTCTGGGGCAGCTAGACAGTGCAGTGGATAAAGCAATACCCCTTCAGTCAGTAGGACCCAAGCTGAAATCCAGGGAGGACATGAGTTCAAAGCCACTCTTATGTTTGATCCTGGGCAAGTCACTTAAACTAAATTGCCTTCTTAAAAAATTTCCCTGGATAAAATAAACCCATTTAAATTGTTTGAAAAATATACATTTACACATTAAATTAGCATCTATATCCACATAGTAATCCATAGTATTCATATTAAACACATAGTAAATGTCACATAGTTATAAAACTTAACTTGATTACAATTTAGAATGCAACAAATAAGTAAAAAATCCATTCATAATAAACTAGGGAAGAAATATAGTTTCTAGAAAAGTAAGCACATCTGCAGTTAAAAAAAAAAGCTTCTGAATATGAACTTTTTTCCTTGGATATAGAGGTATCTGAGACAATCAGGACTTGTTCTATTTTCCACTAGGAGAAGTTTTCACATGTTTGGTATAGACATCCCCTTAACTCATTTATGGTTTTGAACCCTGTAAGGGTTGCCATCAACATGCTTGGGTCAATCTTAGTTTTAATGCAGTATACCCACAACTTCTTGGAGTCATAGGTGAAAATATACATTATCAATAGACATATGTAACTAAAATACGTTCAGTATGTTAATATCCACCTATCTAACATAAGCAATTACATGTAATACATACATTACATATGCAATTATTTTCTTTTTAAAGGTCTAAATACTTCTCTCCTAAAACATCAAAGTTCATCCCATCATAAGTTGAGTATTTTCCTTCCAATTTTCTGTTTCTTTACTTAAGCTGTTTGATGGTATCAGGTGATAATCATTATCATCATATCTATAGACTGCATTTCTAAAAGCTGAATTTGAGGGCTGAGTGACTTCCATCTGTATTTCTAAAATCTAAAAATAGATCACCTGTTGACTCTATCGTTCTAAAATTCTTGATAGAAAATGTTTTGCCTCTGGATTCAGCATATATCCCCAATCCTTCCAATATTTCTTACAGTTTGTTTTTATCAGTGTTAGAAAAAATTCTTAGGTTACATATAATGCTTAGTATCCACTACTTTTGACACACAATCTACTGGTTTCCACTGGTTTTCACTTTGTCACAATTGTATTATACTTATCTAAATGTCCATCATATCTTCCTGTTTGTTCACCAATGACTCCAACTACCTCTTTTATGGATAATTGATATAAGGTGATTTTATAGGCATTTTCTGGGACTCTTCTATAAATTGATAAGTTGCTTTTCCCAACTCACCACCATTTAATATGGAATAAAATTCCATCAATCTATTAATATTTTCCTGGTATAACCAGGTTTTTTTTCCAACAAACCTGTCTTCATGATAGATTTTGATAATGAGCTTACATATCTTATTTCACACCTATTCTGAGATGAACTCATACTGAACTACCAGGTTTTAACTCTTCTCTCAGCTGTTCTGTGTGATACTGCATCCTCTCCAACTTCCAATACACAAAAGTTCAAGGCACAAACTCTACTCCAAACCACAACAAATGTGGCATATAGCCCCTGCCAATACTTCTAGTGGAGTTAATTATTTGTACTAGAAATGGGAGTATGTTGACAATGCTTATATTTTTCATGTGTAGATATTTTGAAAATGTACATCATTGTGAAGTTAAAACATTAAGACTATGTTTTATGTGGCATGGTAAGATATAGTTCTTGACTTCTTTTGATACTTCTTCCTGTTACTATTTCTTTTACTAGTTTTTACAGATTTATACTTTGATCACATTACAATGCATGCTGACACAGAACCCATACATTGATAAATACATCTTCCAAAAGAGTTGAACATCCTTAGAAGTTGTTGGTTCATACTTGGGTATGTTTGTAAATACCTGATGAAATAATATAGAAAAATTTTGGCTTATTTTCTTACCATATTCTTCTAGAGATTAAAACAAAGTCAATCTAGACAAGTACCAAGATATATTAGTACTTATGATCTTTTAAATTGGTAACATAAGTAGCACTTTACTTTGAATTTTCCAATTTCTTGTTTTTTAATAACTTCTACTTCAGTTAAATTGATTTCTTGCCAACTTGTATTTGATTAATACTAACTGTTTCCTGGTAACATATATGCATATATTTATATTCTGGGGCAGTAGCAGTTTTTAACACTCCAACTTTTGCCATTGCTTCAACATTAAAGTGTCTTTTAGTACTGAAATTACTGTCCTTTAGTTTCTCTGACTCATACAACAATTGAAGCTCTTTATCAGATATCTGTTAACTCAACTAGTCATTCAAGGACCATTAAGGAAAATATTCAATGAAGCAAAGCTGCTGGTATACTATATGATGGTAGTTCCAATCCTCAAACTACATTTTCATTTGTCACTCAACTCTGTGGCTATGTCCTTAGGTGTCACCATAGATTTTTTTTATCATATGATATTAAGGACAAGGAAGTTGTATGCATGTTAATCTTCTCTGAACAAGTTGCATATACTCAGTTCAGTTGTATTATCACTCATATCTAATAAACATATAATTCCTTATTGTTAAAGGTAAGTTAGGGGCTTGTCAGATTTCACAAAGAAATTTAACTCCATAATAAAATAAAAAAATTTGCAGCTAATATCCAATCTTAATTTCAATATGTGTGTGACAAAATAAATCTGTCTATCACTAACTCCTCTGACACTGAATGCTATTGATTTATGCTGATCATTCTTTTGTTCAGTAATTCCTAAAACTCTAGATTAATATCTTAATATAGAATAAAAGTTCGCTTGTGTGTATAAATTATTCCCAATATGTATTTGAGGAAGTTGATCAAATATTTAAAGGCTTATTCAAATTTTTCTATGCATTAATATTATAAACATATGATGTCTTAGAGTTGAGAGCAATTTGACTTTTCTTATCCTTCCTTTGCTGCTTCTTTTCCATTACATATGCATAAGTGATATGAGATTTTAGAAAGACCAGCATAGGTTCTTTCCTAGTTCACAACCACAGTCACCCAATCCAGGATGTTTAATATCAAAAGGTTGAATATTCTTCAATTATGAATGTGTATATTTTCTTTGGATTACTGCAAATACTATACTATATGGAGGGAGGATTCTGGGAAAATTCTGGGAAAAATAGATCAGAAAATGTCAAGCTATCTAGATTTCCCCCTCAAACAGAACAAATTTACACCTCAAAGCAAACCTAGACTGATGGAAAAACAAAGATGACTTGGAGGAGAACAGGGTTCTTCCTGAGACAATTTGAAACCACCTGAAGATGGCAGGTGAAGAACAAACACTCCCAGGCTAGCTCCACAGAAACAGCCAGCAAAAGCATGGGTTTGACTGTCAGATTAGCTCAAATCACAGGAATTTTCACCTCCTGGACAGCATGCCAAGATGGGGACCTGAGTCCTGGAAAGCTGAGAAAAACCTGAGTTATTAGAAATGTCTGACCCAGCTGTGGTGCTGAGTCTTGGCCCTGGGGGACAAGGAACTAGCACACCCAAAGAGTGTAGAAGCAGTGGGGCAAGGACACTGCTGGCAAGGACACCTTTGGCTGCAGGCACTTGCAGGAGGAATGAGCTTTTTGTTTGGGGTTTTAGGTTAGAGAGGAAAGCTAAAGTAAAAGCCAGAGGCACCAGCCCTCATCCTATAATTAGAGGTACTTATACTAATAGTTCTTAATAAAAAAAAAGTAACAGACAAAGGAAAATCCAACCATAAAAATTTATTATGGGAGTAAGGAAGATGGGAGTTAGTCTTCAGAGGAGGACAATGAAATTTTAAAAAGCCTCTTCTACCCAAAAGAGTTACATGACTACCTGCCTAACAATAATTTAGAGAACTCAGAAAAAGACTTTAAGAATCAAGTGAGAGAGATTGAAGACATTTTTAAAAATATTTAATAGGTAAAAAAAAAAATCCAAGAAAAACAAGAAGATCCTGTGTATGGTGAGGGATGAGGGGGAATCAACCATTAAGAAAAATTTATAGATCTGGAGAACAGATCAAGAAGAGAACATATAAGAATTGGAATAAATAAAAAGTGACCAAAAAAAGACCTTTCACACGATAAAGTAATAAATAATCAAAGAAAATTATCCTGGAATGATAGAATACAAAGGGAAATAGAAATAGAAAAAAATCAACCTCAAAGACCTTTGTGGAAAACACATAGGAATATCATTGCCAAACTTCAAAACACCTAAATCAAAGAGATAATTTTGCAAGAAATGAACAAAAAAAATCATATATGCTGCAGTTACAATCAGAATTGAATAATTCGTATCAGCAGCCACAATAAAATACCTGAAGTCCCAGAATAATATTGACTGGCAATCAAAAGAATTAGGTCGGCAGCCAAAAATGTCATATCCAACAAAATTACCCATAATATTGAATGAAAGAAAAAATTCAGTGAATGTGCAGACATTTAGGACTTTTTTCAACCAAACCTGCATTTAATAGAAAATTTAACATGTAAGAGCCAATATCAAAGATTAATGTCAAGTAACTAAACATGGAGATGTCTTGTACATGAAAATGTATATCATATATTTAAGATTGACATCAATAATTAGCTAGCTCAAAAGCAAAGTGTTGAAGTGAGTATGATCCGCATTCTTTTGATGTCTATTGATTCCTATAATTTTGTACATGGAGGGTCAAAATGTTTAGATTCCAGTCGATTATTTGTACTATCCAGCTAATATTTTAATATTCTTGGATTAGTTTTAATAAATGTTCACACCCCATCAACATCTGGTTGATTTGGATCTACCAGAGGCATAATATAATGTCTCAATTCTCTTTTGATACCTACAACTTCCTTAGGAAAATTTACTCAACATATCCCAAATATTGTCTGCCATTCAAGTTCACTAAATCTTTTTGTGATTTTTATGGTTTCAAAATTTTTACCTTAAAATGCATCTCATGGAATGATTAAAATATAGAAATTGCATGAAGTTTATTGCTCCCTATTCTAAATATTTATACTTGTGTATTACATACAAGTATACTCTTGCTCATATTTTCTATGGCATCCTACTTTTTAATCTGTGTTGTTAGGAAAGCTTACATATTTTGCTTCCATAACTAATGAACTAGCTAATGATATAAAGTTAGATGAATTGGAATTTTTTATTTATATTCTAATTTGCAGTACTGAGATCATCATATAACTTAAAATGTTTTCTAACAACTGGTTAAAAGATAGCTTCTGTTGAAACAACGATAATTTGGTATAGATTTGGTTCTTTATTGTTTGCTGCATTCCAGACTTTTGCTTCAATCTCATCTGTTTTGTTAATTTTATTTAAAATTTTATCAGTCTTTGTAATTGATTATTCTCACAAATTTTAATGTTAGTAAAACTCCTTTTTGTCTGAATGGTAGACAATTTTAATTACATGAATATATTGTAGTACCTTAACATCACTAAATTGTCTTTACAATCTTCACAAATACCATAAGATTCTGATAGAATATAATTCCAAAAAGAAAAAAGTTGATCTTTAAAACTTTCCAAAAAATTGATAGTACTACAATCAACATTTCCCAGGGCTGTTTCCCCGGGGGATATGAGTCCTCTCCTGAGAAGATTCCTAACTTGAATCTAGAATATCCTTCTAATATAGAAGATCTAGACTTGGTACTGCCTTCAAGTGAGTCATCCTTTTTCTACTGACAAGCTTTCTCTTTCTTTAGGCATTTCCATTATTTCAATCAACTCATTTTTACAGGATAATCTAGAGGCAGATTTACAGGTATTATTTCTAGGTACTATATCCTACTTTCACTATATCAGAATATGTGAATCATCCAATGGACATGAGGATTCACAAAACAAAAGAGAAGGAGTTTCTTTTGATGCAATCCTACTATAGATTGCAATTCTACAAATTTTTTTACACATAATTTCACACACAGTCTATCAACTAATAAGAATCACTTCCTTTCTTTACCTTAAATTACATACATTGTAGACATTACAGATTTAATTATTAAAAATAATTTTTGGAAAGTATTATACTGACTAAATCAATCAAACAAAAGCAAGCATTAAACATTCAAAATCATTCCATCATAAAGCTCATTGAATCTTTTAACTTTTTTATCCCCATTGTCTAGTATTTGCCTGAAACAGTCAATCAGCACTCAATAGTTATTGGTTGATAAAAAGTGACAATTTCATTGGATTAACATTTAGCAAATAAAGCAGTAAAATAGGTTAAAAATATTGACAAGGAAAAATGGCATGAACAGAATATAAAATAAAGGCAGCTCTGATTACAGCAATGCATAGTTTTATCTCCATTATCTTCATTTAGTCTTAAGACTGGTATCTTTTAACCCTGGAAGAGAGAATGAGGCTAGACTTCACACAATTCCATTTCATTTAAATCAAATTTGTATATGAATCAAGACATCACCTTTATCATTTTAAAAAGATGTTCAAATTCAGAGACATCTTCACTCCAAAGGTTCATGTGGTCTACTTGTGCCCAACCTGTGGTGCACCCTTCTGAATTCAAATTTATCTAATCAGCCATAGTTCACTGTATCGTGACTCCAATATATTGATGTCATTTTGTTCCTCTTCAAGAACAAAGACCAACAATCAACCAGTCAGACTGAGAGGGAATTGATGGAAAGGACTGAGATTTAACTGCTTGGTAAAAATTTTCAAGTCATTATTCTCTTGGGAAGCAGAGAGAAAGGGCTATTGATTGTATCTCACATCAAATGCCACAAATGCTATTTCAGCCAAGTTTTAATTTCAATCCCTTCCTGTGACACATCCATCTTTTCTTCTGCCTCTCCAATTCACAGTCTCTGCTCAACTTTTTTCATCTCTTTACTACTATGTATGGCACACTAAAATTTGGGTAGAATTCATATATTCAAATGCACCAGAATACCAAAACAAAATGACTTCTGATATGACAATTACCTTGTACCCCTGTCCCCATCTCTAAGTTTATACATACCAGTCTTCTGCTTACTAATAATGAAGGCTAAAAAATTACTTTGGCTGAATATTTGCCCATTCTTGCACGAAACGGAGTCAAATTTTCAACTGATAAGAGTCAGATATAATGATTTATACATATGGTTTATCTTTTCAGTTGAGCACCCAGATCTTAGAATTCATGCTCATATAGTACCATAGGATGGAATTTCTTTCTTATTAACTTATAATCTTTCTTTATTCATTTTACCTTTAAAGATTTTTCTAGTTTTTTTTGTTTTTGTTTTTGTTTATGTTTATATTTTTTAAGTTAGTTATAGCCATTGAATGTTATTTAGATTTCTTCACATATCAAATGAAATCAAGTCCCTATTCAGTCAGTGCACTAATCAGGCAGTCCAAAGAGCAACCAGGTACAAACAAGATTCTTATACTGTTGGTCCATATCAGAGTTTCTTTCAAAGAATACACAAAAATCTTCATAGGCAGTATGAAACTTAATGAAATCACAAATGTTGCATCTGCCAAATATCAAAAGAAAGAAGTGTCTGGTGTTGAAATGGGCTCATTTTATATGTTAGCTAGAATTGAAACTGATGGATCTAAACATCATTTCTAAAGTTCTATCTAAATTAATTTAAAATGACCCAAGTATAAATGTGATCATCATCACCAGCTGTTATATACAGGGCCTCAAACAAGTGGTCTGATCAAATTGAAACTTAAATGTTTTTTTTTTCTGCAAACCCTTCTTTTTATCTAATATTCCTGCTAATTCCTTGTGAATTCTGTTTCATTGTTAGAGTAAGCATACAATTTGGGAGGAAACCATACTTGCTGTTTTCTAGAAATAACATGATAGTCTTTGTTTTAATTTTTTATTTTTTACTTTCCCAATTCTAATTTTTTTTATTATAATAACTTTTTATTGACAGAACTCATGCCAGGGTAATTTTTTACAACATTATCCCTTGCACTCACTTCTGCTCCGATTTTTCCCCTCCCTCCCTCCACTCCCTCCCCTAGATGGCAAGCAGTCCTATATATGTTAAATATGTTACAGTATATCCTAGATACAATATATGTGTGCAGAACCAAACAGTTCTCTTGTTGCACAGGCAGAATTGGATTCAGAAGGTAGAAATAATCTGGGAAGAAAAACAAAAATGCAAACAGTTTACATTCATTTCCCAGTGTTGTTTCTTTGGTTGTAGCTGCTTCTGTCCATCATTGATCAGTTGAAACTGAATTAGGTCTCTTTGTCAAAGAAATCCACTTCCATAAGAATACATCTTCATACAGCATTGTTGTTGAAGTATATAATGATCTGGTTCTGCTCATTTCACTTAGCATCAGTTCATGTAATTCTCTCCAAGCCTCTCTGTATTCATCCTGCTGATCATTTCTTAAAGGATAATAATATTCCATAACATTCATATACCACAATTTACCCAACCATTCTCCAACTGATGGGCATCCACTCAGTTTCCAGGTTCTAGCCACTACAAACAGGGCTGCCACAAACATATTGGCACATACAGGTCCCTTTCCCTTCTTTAGTATCTCCTTGGGGTATAAGCCCAGTAGTAGCACTGCTGGGTCAAAGGGAATTCACAGTTTGATAACTTTTTTTTTTCATTTTATCTTATTTTATTCAACCATTCACAAAACATGTTTTTGCAGTGTCACAACTGAATCCGTATCCCAAAGAAATCCTAAAAAAGGGAAAAGGACTTTCATGCACAAAAATGTTTGTAGCAGCTCTAATTATGTTGACAAAAGAATTGTAAAATGAATGGAAGCCCATCCTTTGGATATGATTGAATAAGTTATAATACATGAAAGTAATGAAATATTATTTTTCTTTTTTTTAAATTTTAATAGCCTTTTATTTACAGGATATATGCATGGGTAACTTTACAGCATTAACAATTGCCAAACCTCTTGTTCCAATTTTTCACCTCTTACCCCCTCACCCCCTCCCCTAGATGGCAGGATGACCAGTAGATGTTAAATATATTAAAATATAAATTAGATACACAATAAGTATACATGACCAAAACGTTATTTTGCTGTACAAAAAGAATCAGACTCTGAAATATTGTACAATTAGCTTGTGAAGGAAATAAAAAATGCAGGTGTGCATAAATATAGGGATTGGGAATTCAATGTAATGGTTTTTAGTCATCTCCCAGAGTTCTTTTTCTGGGCATAGCTAGTTCAGTTCATTACTGCTCCATTAGAAATGATTTGGTTGATCTCGTTGCTGAGGATGGCCTGATCCATCAGAACTGGTCATCATCTAGTATTGTTGTTGAAGTATATAATGATCTCCTGGTCCTGCTCATTTCACTCAGCATCAGTTCGTGTAAGTCTCTCCAGGCCTTTCTGAAATCATCCTGTTGGTCATTTCTTACAGAACAGTAATATTCCATAATTTTCATATACCACAATTTATTCAGCCATTCTCCAACTGATGGACATCCATTCAGTTTCCAGTTTCTAGCCACTACAAAAAGGGCTGCCACAAACATTCGTGCACATACAGGTCCCTTTCCCTTCTTTATAATCTCTTTGGGATATAATCCCAGTAGTAACACTGCTGGATCAAAGGGTATGCACAGTTTGATAACTTTTTGAGCATAGTTCCAAACGACTCTCCAAAATGGTTGGATTCGTTCACAACTCCACCAACAATGCATCAATGACCCAGTTTTCCCGCTTCCCCTCCAAAAATCATTATTTTTTCCTGTCATCTTAGCCAATCTGACAGGTGTGTAGTGGTATCTTAGAGTTGTCTTAATTTGCATTTCTCTGATTAATAATGATTTGGAACACTTTCATCTGAGTGGTAATAGTTTCAATTTCATCATCTGAAAATTGTCTGTTCATAGCCTTTGACCATTTATCAACTGGAGAATGGCTTGATTTCTTATAAATTAGAGTCAATTCTCTATATATTTTGGAAATGAGGCCTTTATCAGAACCTTTAACTGTGAAGATGTTTTCCCAGTTTGTCGCTTTCCTTCTAATCTTGTTTGCATTAGTTTTGTTGTACAGAAGCTTTTTAGTTTGATATAATCAAAATTTTCTATTTTGTGATCAGTAATGGTCTCTAGTTCATCTCTAGTCACAAATTTCTTCCTCCTCCACAAGTCTGAAAGAGAAACTATCCTATGTTCCTCTAATTTATTTATAATCTCGTTCTTTATGTCTAAATCATGGACCCATTTTGATCTTATCTTGGTATATGGTGTTAAGTGTGGGTCCATGCCTAATTTCTGCCATACTAATTTCCAGTTATCCCAGCAGTTTTTGTCAAATAATGAATTCTTATCCCAAAACTTTGGATCTTTGGGTTTGTCAAACATTAGATTGCTATAGTTGACTATTTTGTCTTGTGAACCTAACCTATTCCACTGATCAACTAATCTATTTCTTAGCCAATACCAAATGGTTTTGGTGACTGCTGCTTTATAATATAGTTTTAGATCTGGTACAGCTAAGCCACCAGTCTATATTTTTATTGCAGAAGAATCAGCATCTTAATATTGAGTGTGCCTGAATGTGAGTAAGCCTGCCTCTTGAAATTCTAAATTTAAACCTTGAAGTCTCAAAATATTTTATAGTATCACTTCCTTTATCCAGCAAGAGAAAATGAAGGACTATCTCAAATTCACATAGCATACACTCCCTGATTTTGTTTTTTCTTTGACTTTTAGACATGTCTGTTTCAATAACATTTTAGTACGTTTTTTGTAATTCATGCTTCCTTTCTGTAATTTCTTTTCCATGTTCAACAATTTTGATGATTAAAAAGGGTAAAGAGAAAAATAAATTCAAGATTCACTTAAACAATGGCTTCAGACACAGTACATTTAACTGGGACAAAGTCTGCTTCAATATCTTATGCTTTAATTGTTTATTTACATATAAATTTCTATAAAATGTAATAATATGGAATACTAAACCGTATTTATAATGATTCTAAGATCACTGTACAATTGTGGTTTAGCTGGTAGAGATGAGGATTTGGTTAATCATTTAAGCTAGAATGATGTTAAGTCAAGATCCAAAATTAAATGATGCTGAGGAAAACATCAAAGAATAGACTTCAAAACTGGGTCAGAGAATAGATGACCATGTTATATGTGACAGAATGTGTGACAGAAGAGAGGTTACATTTATCTCTGAACTATTACTTGCTGCTGAAAACATATAGATGAAAAAAGGGGAAAGGATGCACCACTTCTTTGAAATGCTACCTATTGCTTGGCAGGTAAAGGAGAACCTCAGATTTTGGCTGAGGAAGTTTAAATAGAAAGACTTTGGTTTTTTACTATCTCCCATGTCTAAGTATTAAGTCTAAGTATTCAATCAAGTCCAGCCAGGTCCAGGTAGAATTATCTCCGTCCATGTCAAATATGAATGAATACTCCTTCTGAAGAGTTACTAATTAAGAAGAACTGAATCTCTGGTGGACACTAGAAATTATTTGCTTAATCTAAATTAATGATATTACTTAATTATTTTAAAGTCAAAAATAGTCAGGTAATTTACAAAATTTGCATAATTAATTTGAAATTATTTTCAGTGCATAAGTATTATAACAATACTAATCCCTTCCACTAAGTTTAAATGCTAATGCCTTTTTTCATTTATCTTCATTCATTTGGAGGCATTTATTTTGCCACAGTTTCTTTTGTTAAGATTATTTTTTTTTTGCTTTGTATTATTTGACATAAAGCTTTGGGGATATATTCTTTATTTCTGTTTGAAAAATTAGAGTTCTTTAAGTTATAATAATGTAATGCTATTGTGAACATTTTTAAGTCTTCCCTCTAACTGTCTTCCTAGAAAATTACACAAGGAAGATCCACATAGGAGAAACACACTCAACAGTGTTTATCATCATAGATTAAGATGGTTAACTTAAATTTCTCTCTTTCTCTCTCTCCCTCTCTCTCTCTCTCTCTCTCTCTCTCTCTCACACACACACACACACACACACACACACACACGTGTGTATATCTTTCTCTACATCAAATTCTCACAACATAGACTCTTTAATCTATTTTCCTTAGTTCTCCTTAATGATTTTCTTTCCTCATATCTAATGATCCTTCTTTCCATCAATTCAACTGCCTTCCTGAGTTGTGTACTATTGTCCTGTCCTTAATTCATCTGTCACCGGCATATATTTTGTAACAGTTGTATGCTGATGTCCTATCACTACATAAAGCCCCCAACCATCCTCTTTCCCATTTTATTTGCATGAAAATTTATTTCCATTAATACTTGTCCCCTTGACACCAGGTTTAGGTTATTAAATTTGCAGCAACCTTTGTTGAGGATCATTAATGACCCCTCTATAAGCCATTTGAACATAATATATTGCCTGCAAAAAGAAATTTTTGATCTGTAGGGGAAGAAATAGTCCTTGACTTCGGGCTACCTTTCCAGGGAGATCTAGCACACTTTATATGAAGTTCATGTGCCAGCTCTATCTCCATTGTTATGAGAAACATAGGCCTATTACCTATTGTCTTCCCCAAACACTTTTATGGCAAAAGAAAATATTTTCCTTTTTGTGTTTAATAAGTTATAGCTTTTGACAGATCCATGGTCCTTTGACCATCTGAAAGCAAAATACTTTTCAGCTAGCTTAATGGAAAAATGGTGCAGTATGTTACCATGCACATCTCTGAGGACTATTTACTGTTGGGCTCCTAAAGCCTTTCTTGAGTAGGACTACAAGGAATCTGGCAGTCCTTCATATAAGGTTACAAAATGGTAACTGACAAATAAGACAAATTAAATTTTGTAATTACCTGAAACCTAATTGTTTTTCCAGGTTTTGAGCTAAAATAAAATTTCATAGGCTAAACATTGTTGTAAAGATTTTTTTTTGGTTGTTGTGTCATGCATTTTTTGTCTTTTGTTTTTTGCTTGTGTTGTTTTCACCTACTCCAGACTAGACTGAAACACATAGAATTCCACACATTTTCATCTTCATGAAATCTAATATGCAACTAAGTCCAAAGAGGAGGCTCATATAAACCAAAGCCATAATGGGTCAGTCTCAAATACATACCAAAAGACCTTCATATAAAATTTATGCCCTTCTTTGACAATTGTTATCTTGTTTTGTACAAGTTTGTGGAACTGACTCAAACTTCTGTAGAAATGGTACATTCCCATTCACCTCCAAAAGTAAGATAGAGTGCTCTGAACAAATTGCAAAATCTTGATTGTGATTGTTCTCGAGAGTGAATGCCCATCCCTGCTTCTTGAAAATATTACTTTAAATCCTGATCACTTTTAAATGAGAATTTTGCATCTTTACTCATTTATAAGAAGAGCCTATGTCTAGTTTAACCAGATTTCCCCACAGATTATGCCCTCTTGCTACCCTCTTCTGGCATGTTCCCACTTTTTTTATGCTTAAGCTAAAGATTCTCAATTGTTTGACCCTTATCTCTGTCCTTTGCTATGTGTCTTTAATCCTGTTTATATAACACCTATATTCCTAAGTTCTCCCACAAAGAAGAAGGAGGATATTAGTTTATCTTTAAGATTCAAATGGAATATGAAGAAAACAATAGTTGTAACACTGTTAAGCTATCTCATTATGAGATACTTCTCTCTATGAAATCAGAGTATGTATGTGAATGAGTTAACTTTGATCTATGAGAAATATGTGGAGAATACAGATACAAAGAGAATGAGGAGAAACATCATTATTAGAAAACAATAAAATTGTTAATGGCTGCAAAGTGAAATTTTTTTAAAGTTCTAAAGTAGTTTATCTCCTATGAGACTGAATTTAACTTTAATCTTGAGAAGAAATATCAAGAGTATTTAGAATACTTCTAGTCAGTATCTGAAAGAATTATAACATAGAATTATGTTTCCTAAAGTGAACAAAAATCATCTGCTGTTATAGTGAAGGTTTGAAGTGACCCTGTGAGCTTCCTGACACAGAAAAAAATTCTAAGCAGATATATATATATATATATATATATATATATATATATGTATAATTTTGTTTCATTATTTATTTCAACTGTTCCTAAACTGTATTTTTGGCATTTTAAATTATTATTTAATCAGAGGTGTTAAAGAATTTGAGATATATGAATTAAATGGACTGGGGGAAAGTTTCTCAGACTTATTTAATAAAATAACAGGAGAGTAGAAATCACTCATTAGTGACAAAAAGAGCCAATTTCATTAATCATTAATAATAGACAAGCATTTTAGATTACTGTAGAGTTGAGAAGATGCAATTAAATATGGGAACAAATGAAATGGAAGAGTGAGGGATGACTTACAAGTGAGTGTAATCAACCCTATTATACAAAAGTGAAACAGGTGACATAACTATAGCAACTGTCTTAAGAAATGTGTATAAGCCCTGTACTGGAGAAAGTGACAATCCTTCAGTCCGTAAACTCTCTTTCCCATCTCCATTAATGCTCTCTTGAAATCTCAACTCTACTTATAATAATTTCAGAGTGAATTGTCTTCAGAGTTTGGAGGAAGTTCTCTCTTTCCTTCAGGATTGAAATAATGTGAAGATTCTGTAGAGTAGGAAAATGTTGCTATAAAATTAGAAATGGAGAATGGTCTGTTTTACTGGATATATCACAAAGTTATGTGGGAAAGTGAAAGAATTCTGAGGGTTTAGTTCAATAAAAGTTGTTAATAGGACTGTGAACTTCCTCACAGACTACCTGAAAATATAGTATCCCCAAGTAGCTCACTCTTTCACTGGCCCAATAAACTATCCAATTTGGGTTTCTTCAGCAATTTCCATCTCTCAAATTTCAGCATCCCAGAGATATTTGTCAGGAAGTGCTAGACATACTGAAGTTACTTATTTTTGAATTGATCACCTGTAGTATGTCACAAATTGGAAGAGGTTGTCCCTAGTTTTTAACATAAGAGCAGCACTGGAATCTTGACAATCATTTGAATTATTAATTTAATCTAAGTTGTCCAAAACACAATTGGCAATACCACCACCCGATCAGATTCAACAGTGCTTCTAAAGAGAGAATTCCTTAAATTCCAATTGCAGGATCTTTAAGTGTGCTCCCTACATCAAGAAACCTTTGTCAAATAGGCTTTCTGCAATTTGGCTATTCATTTTATTTATTTTAAGCAATTTATTTAAAAGTTAATATTGACCATAATGCAATCCATATTCCATAGTTTTAAAATGTCAATGCATAAAATACTTCAACAAATTTCAAAAACTGCTAAACTGCATTAAAATTCATTGTTTAATCATCTTATTCATTGCTACATAAATTTAATCTTAGTTCATATGACTTTTTATTGTGTTTTGATATTAGAATTTTTTTGACTTTTGCATTAGGAGCCTTCCAGATTTTTTTTTTCATTTTCCCACTTTATTGTCTTGATTGTATTTGTGACATTTTCTTCCAATTACACCATTTTAATATTCTGATTTTTCTCTCTCTTTTTACCACTGACTTTTTTCCATTGTGGTTGCAGAGCCATTACTATCTTACTTTAATTGACACTTTTTGACAATTTTCCATCCCTCCACAGCTATCCATGTTCATTTATCTCAACTTTCTCATTAGTGCTATAAGCTCTTTTGTCTCTTTTCTATTAAGAATATGTCCTTGAATCCCAAATCAGAATATGATATTTGCCTATTAAACATAACAAATAAACTATATACATAGACCTATGGGACATCCTATATATTTATAAATGAATTTTCTGTACATCTGAATCATATTTCTGCCCTCCTCAACCCAAAGCTTTGACTCTTTTTTTTTTTCCTTTGTTCCCAAGCTCATGTGTTCATTCCATTCAAAAAAACTGAGATACCCAGTATTATTATCCTACTTTTGTCTAATCAATTATGTTACAAGGAGAAATTTTTTTTTTAAATTTTACAGTCTGTAACATCTGTTAACAGACCCATAGAGTTCCTTCCTCATAGACAAGACAAGGTCATCTTCAGCTGTCCCACTGCTCAGGTAGCCCAGTGACATCCCAGGTACATTGATGAAGATTTCTTATTATTAGTTACCTCAAAATATCATTAAGGAATTTCACAAGGACTCAGTCAGTGTTGAACACAATGTCCACAAATAACACTGGAAAACTTGAAAAGAAAAAAAGCATGTTTGGCCATGTAAGAGGCTGAAGATTTTTAAATGCTTTCACCAGGACTATAATCGTTGAACATTGTAGATACACATTCTATGTAATCCAATAAAAGCATGGTAAAATTAAGTTAACTAAAATAAAACTGGCCCCAACCCCAATGTCTACACCTTTACCCAAAATTAATGGTTGATCAAACTCCAAGACAGGGTCCTTTAGTCTAATGAACAAAGCATTCTTTATCTATAATTCATGCCCCCATCCTATCAATTTCTCCCATACAGGTAGAAAAGCTATTCCTGCTTATTCCTGAAGGTAAATTTGCAAGCAGCTGTACCACCATGTTGATTTGTGATTGTTTCAGGAAAGCACATGCCCCTGCTCCTTGAAATTTTGAACTTAAGCTCTAAAATCAATTCTAAGACCTCTGAGAATGCCATACTATGTTTCTCTATATCAAATTCTCACATTGTGCTCTACTATCATTCCCAGTATTTTGACTTGGGCATCATTCCCTCATCATTGCTTTAAAAATGAGAGTTCCGATTGTCTTATCCACATTTCTGAATTTTGTACTATTTTTCTCTGGCATTTTTTATGCCAGAGAATTATGCTTAAAAACATCTGCCCCCTAAATGTTTCTAACAGATATTATAACTGTTCTGTAAGTGTAGAAAAAAAGACAAAGAAAACTTTCTTAATCCTCTAATCATGGCTGCAAGCTCTTCTGTTAATGCTATCTGTCTTTGAACATGACTTCAAAGTAGCTTGTCTTATCCATACGTAGGGTCTCATGTCCTCTTCCTAAGAATTACCAGGGTGAAAAAAGCAATGCTGTAAAGTCAGAAGTAAAAATGATATATGAGCTAGAGATACACTTCTTGCTAAAGAGGAATTGATCTCAGGCTAAACTTTCCACCTTATTTGTATCAAAGCAATTAATTTTCTTCTCCATTAGTATCCCTCAACGATGATAGTAGAAGATAAAAGAATTTCCTGTATCCCCTCTTCTAATATACTCCATGGATGGCTCACTTGTCCTAAGCAAATGTAACGCTATCCTGTCCTAGCAAAAGAGATACCTTCTCCAGTCACTGGACTTTTCCCATTGCCCCTTGACTCCACCAAGGCTACAATCTTCTCTGAGAATACTTTGTTTATATTGTCTGTCTGGAAATAGTAGTTCAAGTTTAAACTACCACAGAGTGACTTTTCTTCATAATTTGGGGCTCGCCAGTTTAAACTACTACAGAGTGACTTTTCTTCATAATTTGGGGCTCACCAGCCTCCATAGCTGAAAGCAACATCCTACAGATCCGAAGAATTACCATGTTAGACCAGAAATGGTGTATGCTCAAAGATTCTGAGATACTCCTTCTTAAGATCCCAGATTGAAAGTCATCTAATCTGTACTATATTGATATAATTTTTTATTATTTCTATTTGGTCTATCCAAAACAATTATTTTATAAGGAGATATTATGTATAAGTGTTTTTGTTTATTTTGGTTTTTTGTTGGTTTTCTCTCCTTTTTGGCTACTTTATTATGAAGTAACAACACAGGGACTTCCCTACAATCCATCTGAAAGTAAGGCCTCTGCAACTAGATAATGGTCTGATACCTTATGTACTATTGAGTATATATATGTACTTCTGCTTCAGTTCAGAATTTGCATGCAAAGTACCATAAGGATTCTGATAGTCATTGTGAAACATAATGTGGTCACAAATTGTTGAATCTGATAAATGGGATGAGTGAATTTGATCTCAGAATAATTGACAACTTTCCAGTTGCATAGCCATACTATGAATTGGAATGAGTCTTTTCTGTCTAGTCCTTGGATTTATATTTATTCTGATCTACTCTGGTCCATGTAGAACTAGATCCATTCCTTTTTTTTTTTTTTTTTTTATTTAATAGCCTTTAATTTACAGGATATATACATGGGTAACTTTACAGCATTAACAATTGCCAAACCTCTTGTTCCAATTTTTCACCTCTTACCCCCCCCACCCCCTCCCCTAAATGGCAGGATGACCAGTAGATGTTAAATATATTAAAATATAACTTAGATACACAATAAGTATACATGACCAAAACATTATTTTGCTGTACAAAAAGAATCAGACTCTGAATTATTGTACAATTAGCTTGTGAAGGAAATCAAAGATGCAGGTGTGCATAAATATAGGGACTGGGAATTCAATGTAATGGTTTTTAGTCATCTCCCAGAGTTCTTTTTCTGGGTATAGCTAGTTCAGTTCATTACTGCTCCATTAGAAATGATTTGGTTGATCTCGTTGCTGAGGATGGCCTGATCCATCAGAACTGGTCATCATCTAGTATTGTTGTTGAAGTATATAATGATCTCCTGGTCCTGCTCATTTCACTCAGCATCAGTTCGTGTAAGTCTCTCCAGGCCTTTCTGAAATCATCCTGTTGGTCATTTCTTACAGAACAGTAATATTCCATAATTTTCATATACCACAATTTATTCAGCCATTCTCCAACTGATGGACATCCATTCAGTTTCCAGTTTCTAGCCACTACAAAAAGGGCTGCCACAAACATTCGTGCACATACAGGTCCCTTTCCCTTCTTTATAATCTCTTTGGGATATAATCCCAGTAGTAACACTGCTGGATCAAAGGGTATGCACAGTTTGATAACTTTTTGAGCATAGTTCCAAACTACTCTCCAAAATGGTTGGATTCGTTCACAACTCCACCAACAATGCATCAATGTCCCAGTTTTCCCGCATCCCCTCCAACAATCATCATTATTTTTTCCTGTCATCTTAGCCAATCTGACAGGTGTGTAGTGGTATCTTAGAGTTGTCTTAATTTGCATTTCTCTGATTAATAATGACTTGGAGCATCTTTTCATATGACTAGAAATAGTTTCAATTTCTTCATCTGAGAATTGTCTGTTCATATCCTTTGACCATTTTTCAATTGGAGCATGGCTTGATTTTTTATAAATTAGAGTTAATTCTCTATATATTTTGGAAATGAGGCCTTTATCAGAACCTTTGACTGTAAAAATATTTTCCCAGTTTATTGCTTCCCTTCTAATCTTGTCTGCATTAGTTTTGTTTGTACAAAAACTTTTCAGTTTGGTATAATCGAAATTTTCTATTTTGTGATCAGTAATGATCTCTAGTCTAGATCCATTCCTACCACATTAGTAGGCTAAACAAATCTCAAGTTCCTAGTCTGTTGCCCATGTCAAGAATCATCAAGAATCCTTCACCTAAAACATCTATTTCTCTCCCAATTTCTTTCTTATCATGGGAAAAACAGAGAATTGGGGAAGACTTATTCCCTTCTTATTACTGAAGGTAAGGAGAGGACTCAATATTGTAGAAAGTCAAGTACTATCTTATTTGTGACTGTTCTTGAAGACTCCTGTCCATGTTTCTTGAACTTTTGAACCCTTAGCCAAGTCTAGGCTCTCTGGAAATTTCCCCTATTGAAGCCTTGTGCTGATAGAGCAAATCTCTATTTGCCTTAAATTCCTATAGCACAGACTCTCTCTTTGTTGCCTCTTCCTTTTCAGTGAAAGTATGCATTGCTTTACCCATATTCTATTTCTCCCTAGCATTTCTTGTATCACATATGGAAGGAACTAACTTCTCCGGGATGTAAAGCAAAGCCACTGCTGTGATGAGCAGGCCATAGTTATCCCTATGACAAAGTTGCTTTAATGTCATTTCTGATGATGGTCCTTTATTTCAGATTATCCCAGCCTTCCTGGTCTGAAGAAATTCCTTCAAGAATTAGAGGCTATATGCATTATCTGAGAAGTAAAAAGATAATAGCCTCTAGATCTGAAATAAAAAATAATCTATTCATTCAGTCTTTATTCCCTGTGAAAGAGAATTGGATTCTTTGATTCCAGATACAGTTCTCCAACCCATTTGTCTTGTACTCAGAGAATTGATATATTTTTTTATTTTTCATTAAGCCCTCCTCAAAAATACATAAAGCATGAAGGCAGCTAAGTGACCCAGTGGATAGAGTGGTCCTAGATGGAGCCAGGTGGACCTGAGTTCATATCTGGCCACAGACACTATTACATAGTCACTGGCAAGACACTGGGCAAAGTATCCACCTACAGACATCCAGATATCTATATCTATATAGACATAATATATTTAAGTATGTAAATATACTGATATATATCAAAATGAAAGACTTCCCGTATTTTCATTCCATTCATTCATGGATACCTGGAGTCCAGCACAGAGTATATGAAAGCGGGTTTATTCTCAACCTAGCCAGCTCAGTAGTCTACAAGCATTATATTCATGAAAGCTATTCATTCTTGGTTCAGTTCAGAAACTTTCTTGGAAGACTTTAGCAAACATTTTGCAGACAATTCTGAACATATGTAGGTCTCTAATGGATTAATATTACAGCTATGAAAAGTAGTTTGCTCTACTTATTCAGACTTAAAAGTGCATTGAAAAGACTGATGGGCTAGTGTCTGGTAATACTCATCCAATCAATCTAGGTCTGACTAGGCAAAATTGGTCACATGCACTTAAATCTGATTTTAACAGTAGTATCTTCAGAGATTGATTAAATTCTAATCCTATCATCTGTCTACTACAAATACTAGTAATCCTTTGTCTTAATTTTGTCTTAATCCTTTTTTTCATTTATTCTTTTTTATTAAGTTACTTTAAAATGTATATTGAACCTCCCCACAGCCTATAAAACATGTATGGTAACTATACTTAAATCCAGATTGACTTTAAATCTCATAATAACATTTCTGTCATTCAATTTAAATCCTATGAGATTTATTTGTCTAGTCACTCTCTACATGTCTCCCTTCTTTGTGGACACATGGAAGTATTTAATGTCTTTTTCAGATAATTTTTTTGTGTTGCACTTTTAAGACATGTTCTCCAGATATCTTTGCATTCCTAACTTATTGTCTTAATTTATTATGGAACTTAATTTTATTAATATGCTACAAATTAATAATGAATCTTCATTCATTATTAAAAATGTAGCATTATTTTACTTTTAGCCCTCTATAATGCCACAATGATTATATATGAAGCCCCATTCTTATAGCTTTATATATATATATATATATATGCAGATTATCATCACCTTGTTGTAATTTTCCCCTTAAAGAGTCCTGTTTCATTAATTTACACAGCAAATTTTTTTTCATAATTTCACATTTGAATTTGTTTTCTTAAAAGAATAGGCAGTTTAATGTGTCAATTCATCTCGCAAGGTATGCCTTTTCTCATTCTTTTCTGATGGATTTGTTAACCCTTTACCACATCTTTCAACAAGATTCCCAAATGTATCTATTTTTTCTGTTCCTTGTACTGTTTATCTTTGTCATACCTAATACTATATATAGTTGCACCTGACCCCTAACTAATAGGAAGAAAGGCAATTGCAATTTCTACAGTGGCAGGTGTAATATTCTCAACAAATCAATAGCCAAAAAACTACAATTCCCTGCACCTCTTTTGTTACTATTGTCTGTCTTGGAATCCCAACTTAGGTTCTGAGAGCTGTGAAGTCACCTGCATTAAGAGGATGGTGAAGCTAATGTCCTTGCAGCAAATCTCATAGACCTAAAATATCTCTATAAAAGGAAAATCCTAGTACATTGATTCAGAAATTAAGAGTGATACCTGAGTTAATCCTATTCTTGGCTAAAGAAAACTAATCTCTTTGATTCCAGGCTCAATTTTATCTTTATTTCAGTAAGATAATTGATTTTCCTATCTGTCTGATTTAACAAGTATTTAAAAAGAAAGTATCTCCCAAAAAAGATTTAGGTTTTGGGAGGGAATAGGATGGGGACAGATTGGTTTGATAATAGGTATCAATATACCTTTAAATTCTTGACAGTTCATATGAAATCTGGACCCTCTTCAGATAGCTCCTGGAGATCAGGTAATCCAAGTAGTCACTAGTAATTTCAAATAGGCACATATACTGTTTAGATGAATTAGGACTTCCTTGAGGAGGTCATTAATATAAGGACCTGCCTTTTGAAAGAAAGCTCATCATAACAAATGTATTCTGGGAAGATAGAGTAGGTAAGAAAATGGGATCTCCAAAAAGTTTCCTCCACAAACAGATATAATGTCTCTTCAAAGTGAATGTAGAATGTAGAATGTAGAAAGTAGAATGTAGAATTCAAAGAGAATGCAGAATTAAAAGGATAAAGCAATTGTCCTTCTAAAACAACTCATGAGGACCTCAGGAAAGACACAACCTTGAGGAGCTAAAGCTTGGTCAGAGTAAAGTACAAATACCTCCAGACTAACTCCCTTAAATCAAGGAACATTAAGTAATCTCTGAGGGCAAATAAATCCAGAAGCAGCCTAAACCTCCATCTAACAATATGTCAGAGTAACCCAGAGTACATTAACTCTGGTCTCTACTCATTTACTAACCTGCTCTGCCTTTTCCTTTACATGTCATAGGAAGTTAGTAAATGTTTGTTGGGTTAATAAATGATTATCTATTCAAATCTTTTGGAACAACTCTAGTTTCTTCTGGAAGGATCAAAATGCTTCTCCAGCAATTGTTTGGGGGAAATGTCAGACCTGGGACTAAAAAGGGTATTGGGTCCATAGGATGTACAGGGCAAAATCCAATTGGTAAAAAATACTTAATTTATAATTCAAATGTTCACAGCAACTTAGTTGTACAGTGATTTAAATCTTTTAAAAAACACTTATTTGCTACACCTTATCAGATAGATTTAGTTACATCTCCATATTGAAGAAGTAACTAAGGCTTAGAGATTGACTTTCCCAGTCACATAGCTAGCAAATGTCTTAAACATAACAACAATCCAGATCCTCTCTATGAACATATTTAACATGCAATAACAGGATTTCCCCCCTACTTTGTCATGGGAAGGCAAAACTTAATAATTATTGAGAAGTGACTGTTAAGGAACATAGGTAAAAATAATGCCCCTTCGTCAAACACACACTTAGCAGTTTCAGATATAATCCTATCCCATAGTTTTCTGCTACTCACAGCTTGGCCCTATCCTCTCTTTCCAGTCTCCTTACACATTACTCCTGCACAGACTTAAAAGTTTCAACAATACGGGTAAGCTTGCTCATCATACATAACATTTCATCTTAAATCTCCTAGCCTCCGAACTCACTATTCCCCACATGTAGAAAGTTTTCACTTCAGCTTTTGCCTTTTAGAAATCTAGGCTTCCTTTAAGACTAATTCAAAAACTACTTTGTATATATATAACAAATCTTTCACAGACCATCAACCTTCCTGTATTTCCCTCTCTGAAACTATCTAGCATTATTCTCTATGTATCTTATATCCTTATTACCTACATGTTTTCTCCCCCACTATAAGCTCTATGAAAGAAGTTGCTTTGCTAGATTTGTTTTTTGTTTATTTTTAACCTCCAGCACTTAGTACATTGACTAGTCTATTAATCAACTAATTAAGAAGTAATTATTTAATTTTTTTTTAATCTTTATTCCCAGTACCTGCTACATTCTAATCCCATAATATAATTTTGGTGTTTAATTGATGAACATTAACCTTTCCATTAAAGAAACTGAATAAAACCATAGAATTGGACTTTTAAAACCAATTACTTATATACACATTGGAATAAATAGCTTAAATAAGTGTTTCCCAATATCTTAGTCAACACAATTTTGTTGGGAATTTTCCTTCTCCAAAGCTTTGCTATAGAAAGCACTTATTTTTAAAACCTAGAAATTAAATATATATATATATATATATATATATACAAAGAAGGAAGGAATAAGCATTTATACTTTACTCTCTATGCATTGGGTAATTTGCTAAGCATTTTCCAAATATTTTATTTGATTCTCAAAGCAACCCTGATGTTATTATTCTCTTTTTAAAGTTGAGGAAAACCAAGGTACAATAAAGGCTAAGGAACTTACTTGGCCAGGGTCACATAGCTTGCAAGTTTTTAGGCCAATTTGAATTCAAGTCTTCCTGAGTCCAGGCCCATCATTGTATTCATTGTACCACTTAGCTGCCAATAGAAAGTTAAGATAATTGGATGAATAGATAAGATAAATCACTAGATAGATGGATAGATGGATAGATGGACAGTTAAATAGGTAAATGATAATTTTTTATTTCTTTTTATTCCTACTTTATCCCAACACTAAGTCCTTGACCCTCAGCTACCAAACATCACTCATTGAGTCTGTTTTTAAAGTATTACAGTAGTAGTATGAAAGTTAGAATATTTTTTATTAGTCCTGAGTATCATTTTGGTTGAGAAACTGTTTTGACATATCTAAATTTCTTCCCTTAGCTACAGTTTTATGTCAAAAAGAATTTATCATCAACAGTCTACATCCCACCCCCTTAAATATAGCCAGCCCTTTAAATAGAATCAAGATAATAAAATTGATTTTTATCACAGAAGCTCATTCCTGAAAAAGATTATTGGAGTAAATAAAGGCCTAATAGAACCAAATAAGTTGCCAATGTTATCATTTTATTACAACCAGTTAGAAAAGAGAAGTTTAAGAGCAATTCCTTGATGTTCCCTGTGTTTGGCAATTAAAGGAAACTTAAACAGAATTTTTTTTTCCCCTAGGCTTCTATATTTAAAATATACATTAAATGAAAAGGCAAAAAGCTACCTTAGCCAGCCTAAGTAAGAAGTTTTTGCCTTGGAATAATTTAATTGCAAATCATTTAATTTCAAAATTTTAAAATTGTATTCTTTTGAAGACTATAATTATAGGTGCAGAATCGGAATGGACTTTTGAGGCTGCTTGCTGCAAACATTTATTTAAAAATGAGACTGAAAGCCAATGAGATTAAGTGGCTTATCCAAGATCATACAGGTATGTAGTAGCAAAGTCAAGATTTAAATTAGAGTCACAATACAGGTTTCTGGGCTACTTCTCAGACACTCTAATTTCAGTATTCTTTCTGACTCAATATTCTTCTCTTGACTAACTAGTGGCTGGTTTGATGCTGTATGTGTGTTAAGAGTAATACCTTCCATCTATCTCTAATTTATACATGTGTATCCAGTTCTAACAGATATTTTGATTCCACTGTTGTGGGGAGGTGGGGTGATAAGAGAGTTGCATCAATTATTCTGTATTCTATTCAGAGGACATTTTCCTCCACCTCTGCAATAATTAAATTTGTGTTTGGTCATTTCTTTTCTTCCAGAGGGTTATCATAGTCAAAATATCTAATATCATTACTGTTTCTTTTCATTTGAAGCAGACAAGACAGCTGCCTTCATATTTTAATATGTTAAATGTGTTCAAATTCTATCAAGCAATTCCATTCTTTACATCAAAGATTCTTAACACTGTCATTCTCATGACTCTACATGGATCACATGTGAGGGTTGTATAATTATGATTTATATAAATATTTGATTTGTATACCTATTTTATATGCTTATAAGGCGGGAGTACCAAAAAAATTTCTCAAACAAAAAAGGGTCACAAACGGAAAAAGTTTAAGAAATCCTGCTCTCCAATAATTAAACTATTTTGTCCAATTTATGCCAATAAATTTGATAATCTAAGAGAAACTGAAGAATACCTACAGAAATATAGATTGTACAGATTAACAGAAAAGAAAAGAAATTACTTAAATTTTCCCATTTTAGAAAAAAGAACTAGAACAAGATATTTATCAAATCCCTATGAATAAATCTCTAGGGCCAGATGGATTTACATGTGAAATTATACCAAACATGTAAAGAATAATTAAGTGCAATACTATATAAACTATTTGAAAAAACAGGGAAAGAAGGAGTCCTACCAAATTCTTTTTATGACACAAATGTGGTGCTAATAAGCTAAACCAAAATAAGATGAAAACAGAAAAAGAAAATTATAGACCAATTTCCCTAATGAGTATTCATGCAAAAATCTTAAATAAAATATTAGCAAAAATATTACAGAAAATCATCCCCAGGATAATACACCATAACCAGGTAGGATTTATGCCAGGAATACATGGCTGGTTCAATATTAGAAAAACTATCAGCATAATTGACTATATCAATAACTACACAACAAAAATCATATGATTATCTCAATAGATGAAGAAAAAGCATTTGATAAAATACAACACCCATTCCCATTAAAAACACTAGAGAGTATAGGAATAAATAGACTTTTCCTTAAAATAATCAGTAGCATCTATTTAAAACCATCAGCAAACATGATATGTAATGAGAACAAACTGGAACTATTTCCAATAACATCAGGGGTGAAACAAGATTGCCTACTATCACCATTACTATTCATTATTTTATTCAAAACGTTACTTTTGGCATTATGAGGAGAAAGAGATTAAAGGAATTAGAATAGGTAATAAGGAAACCAAATTATCAATCTTTGCAGATAATATGATGGTATACATACAGAATCCTAGAGAATCAACTAAAAATCTTTTAGAAACAATCCACAACTTTAACAAAGTTTCAGGATACAAAATAAATCCACATAAATCATCAGCATTTTTATACATCACCAACAAAGCCCAACAGAAAGAGATACAAAGAGAAATGCCGTTTAAAATAATTGTTGATAGCATAAGCTATTTGGGAATCTATCTGTCAAGGGAAAGTCAGGAACTAAATAAATTCAAATCTGAACAATTTGAAAAATGTCAAGTGCTCTTGGATAAGTTGGGTGAATATAATAAAGATGACAATACTGCCTGAACTGACCTATTTATTTAGTGCTATACCAATCAGACTCCCAAGAAAGTATTTTAATAACCTAGAAAAATAATAAAATTTATTTGGAAGAACAAAAGGTCAAGAATTTCATGGGAATTAATGAAAAAAATTGCAAATGAAAATGACCTAGTGATACCAGATCTAACACTATTATAAAGCAGCAGTCATCAAAACCATTTGGTATTTGCTAAGAAAGAAAGTAGTTCATCAGTGGAATAGGTTAGGTTCACAGAACAAATAGTCAATGACTATAGTAATCTAGTGTTTGACAAACCCAAAGACCCCAGCTTTTGGGATAAGAATTCACTATTTGACAAAAACTGCTGGAAAAATTGGAAACTAGTTTGGCAGAACCTAGGCATTGACCCACACCTAACACCAAATACCAAGAAAATGTCAAAATAGGTTCAAGATCTAGACATAAAGAATGAGATTGTAAAAAAAAAAAAAAATAGAAGAATATAGGATAGTTTGCCTCTCAGATCTGTGGAGGAGGAAGGAATTTGTGACCAAAGAACTAGAACTCATAATTGAACATTAGATAGATAATGTTGATTATATTAAATTAAAAAGGTTTTGTACAAACAAAACTAATGCATACAAGATTAGAAGGGAAGAAATAAAGTGGGAAACCATTTTTACATTCAAGGGTTCTGATAATGGCTTTATTTCTAAAATATACAGAAAACTGTATCAAATTTATAAGAATTCAAGCCATTCTCCAATTGATAAATGGTCAAAGGATATGAACAGATAATTTTCAGATGAAGAAATTGAAACTATCTCTAGTCATATGAAAAGGTGCTCCAAATCACTATTGATCAGAGAAGTGCAAATTAAGAGTACTCTGAGATACCACTACACAGTCCTCACATTGGCTAAGATGACAGAAAAAGATGGTGAATGTTGGAGTGGATGTTGGAAAATTGGGACACTGATAAATTGTTGGTGGAATTATGAATGGATCCAACCATTCTGGAGAGCAATTTGGAACTATGCCTCAAGAGTTATCAAGGCATACCCTTTAATCTAGCAGTATTTCTACTGGGATTGTATCCCAAAGAGATTTTAAAGGAGGGAAAGAAACCCACATGTGCAAAAATGTTTGTGGAAGCCGTTTTTGTAGTGGCTAGAAACTGGAAACTGAATGGATGCCCATCAATTGGAGAACGGCTGGGTAAATTGTGGTGTATGAATATTATGGAATATTATTGTTCTGTAAGAAATGACCAGCAGGATGATTTCAAAGAGGCCTAAAGAGACTTTACATGAACTAATTCTAAGTGAAATGAGCAGAACCAGGAGATCATTATACACAGCAACAGCAATATTATACAATGATAAATTCTGATGGATGTGGCTCTTTTCAACAATGAGATGATTCACACCAGTTCCAATGGTTTTGTGGTTAAAAAGAGCCATTTATATCCAGAGAGAGGACTGTAGGAACTGATTATGGGTCACAACATAGAATTCTCATTCTTTTTGCTATGTATGGTTTGCTTGCATTTTATTTTCTTCATTGTTTTCTGGTTTGATTTTTCTTGTACAGAGAGAGAATTGTATATGTATGCATATATTGGATTTAACATATATTTCTACTATGTTTAACATACATTGGATTACTTGTCATCTAAGGGCAGGAGGTAAGAGAAGGGGGGAAACTGGAACACAAGGTTTTGCAAGGGCTAACTTTACAGAATTATCCACATATATTTTTTGAAAAATAAAAAGCTTTAATTAAAAAATTACAAAAAAGAAGTCTTGCTCTCTATCATAGATTACTGGCTCCAAGTACTCTTCCTTTAAAATAGCAAAACTTCTAAATTTCTGGAAGTGAATCAATAAATGTCTTACAGAAATTTGCCAAAACACTTCCTATTTTTCCACATAGAGTGAAACCTAAGAAATGGCCTAACTTTGAAAGAAAATGGGCTGAATTAGAAATACAAGTGTATAGATGGAAGGATACAAAGGAAAACTCATTGTTGTTAAACATTAAAATTGATGGTTGCCAAAACTTAAAATACTTTTTCTACAAGGTTTTAAAAATACACATTGTACCCATAGTTATATGCTTCATAAGCAACAGGATCGATCAAACATAATCAACAGTCTAAAAGATATGATGAAGCCAATGAAGGAGAAGCTTATCAACTATCTTAGAAGAGGGAAAAATCAATAGAATATTAGGCTAAACATCTTATTTCTTTCAAGCTAATATTTCTGTGTTTTAGGAAGAGAAACTTCTGTGATGTTTTATTCTTTTACTTCATAACCTCTATAAATAACGTCATCAGTTCCTTCTATCACCTAATAAATTTTAGTCAATTGTTTGGAAAATAGCTATTCTCAAATTTTATTACAATTTGGGGGGGGGGTAGGACTGAATTTACTCCCATCACAGAACAAAACAGGAAGAGATCTCTTGAGCAGGAATAATATAGAATTTAACCTGAGCTTTGATGTGGTTTGTTCCAGTTGATGATGACCATTTTTTAAAAATAAAAGTTGGATACAATCCTAGGAAATTCAGTTAAAATTTATTAGATTGCTACTACATGTAACATACTGTACTAATGTCTGAGAATATGAAGCAGTATCAAAATAGCACAAGAATGAATTTGGAGGCAGGAAACATATCTTGGTATGTAATCAAAATATATTGAAACATAAATTTTTGTTGGGAAGTAATTGGGGAAATACTTCAATGATAGACTAAGGCTTTATCTTGAATATTTTTGAAGATCTTTTAAAGTAATTAACAAATGGGAACCCAGATAGACAAAATCTCATTGATATACTGCTTGCCAATCACAATCATCTACAACAAAGGGAGCTAAATTTCAGATTAAGAAGTATAAAGTAAGAAAGAAACTGAAGCCCAGAAGCATCAACACTGGTCAATTATCTGAAAATGAGTTAATATATCAGCCATGACTAGAAATCATATCTTCTGGCCCATTTCCCCCCCAAGCATACACTTTGTAAAAGTAGTCACTATGGTATCATCATGGAGGAAATGAAAGGTTAAGAACCTAACAGCCAAGGGGCAGCAATAGCTATATGGAGCAGTGGATAGAACACCAGTCTTGGAATCAGGAGGATCTGAGTTCCAATATAGCCTAAGACACAACACTTACTAGCTTGTGTGACTCTGAGCAAATCACTTAACCCCAATTATCTCAAAATAAAAAGAACCTAGTCTTCAAAACATTAGAAGTTCTCCATTACTTGAGATTGCACCTTTTTGCAATTCCTATGAGATTCAAATATGGTGAATGCTTAATAAATGTTTATTCATTGAAATATAAATGCAGAATTGGATTAAGTTAGTTTTTGTGACTTTGTTATCAACATTGGTAACATACTAAGCTTGCAATTCTTTAAAACCCTCAGATCCTTTTAATGACAAATTACATAAATATAGCTTTCCCACCCATATATGTGTAGTTGATTTTTAAACCAAATGTTGGGAGGACTTTATGTTTACCCTATAAAATATCATTATGCCATTTTTATTAAAATTAATACTATCTACCATTCCAGGCCTGGAGACCATTTTATATTGCAACACTATCCTCTAATATGTTAACTATATGCACCAGTTATGTATCATTTTCAAATATAATAACCATGCCATTTGGATCTTCATTCAATAAGTCAAAGACAAGAAATGTTGATAATAATTAGATAAAAAGGCAAATAACTATTGTTTTTTTTAATTATTATAGTAACTTTTTATTGACAGAATCCATGCCAGGGTAATTTTTTTACAACATTATCCCTTGCACTCACTTCTGTTCCGATTTTTCCCTCCCACCCTCCACCTCCCTCCCCTAGATGGCAAGCAGTCCTATATATGTTGAATATGTCCTGGTATACCCTAGATACAATGTATGTGTGCAGATCCAAACAGTTTTCTTGTTGCACAGGGAGAATTGGATTCAGAAGGTAAAAATAACCTGGGAAGAAAAACAAAAATGCAAACAGTTTACATTCATTTCTCAGTGTTTTTTCTTTGGGTGTAGCTGCTTCTGTCCATCATTGATCAATTGAAACTGAATTAGGTCTCTTTTTCAAAGAAATCCACTTCCATCAGATTACATCTTCATACAGTATCGTTGTTGACGTATATAATGATCTCTTGGTTCTGCTCATTTCACTTAGCATCAGTTCATGTAAGTCTCGCCAATCCTCTCTGTATTCATCCTGCTGGTCATTTCTTACAGAACAATAATATTCCATAACATTCATATACCACAATTTACCCAACCATTCTCCAATTGATGAGCATCCACTCCATTTCCAGCTTCTAGCCACTACAAACAGGGCTGCCACAAACATATTGGCACATACTGGTCCCTTTCCCTTCTTTAGTATCTCCTTGGGGTATAAGCCCAGTAGAAACACTGCTGGATCAAAGGGTATTCACAGTTTGATAACTTTTTGGGCATAACTCCAGATTGCTCTCCAGAATGGTTGGATTCATTCACAGCTCCACCAACAATGCATCAGTGTCCCAGTTTTCCCACATCCCCTCCAACATTCATCATTATTTTTTCCTGTCATCTTAGCCAATCTGACAGGTGTGTAGTGGTATCTCAGAGTTGTCTTAATTTGCATTTCTCTGATTAATAATGATTTGGAACACTCTTTCATATGAGTGGTAATAATTTCAATTTCATCGTTTGAAAATTGTCTGTTCATATCCTTTGACCATTTATCAATTGGAGAATGGCTTGGTTTCTTATAAATTAAAGTCAATTCTCTATATATTTTGGAAATGAGGCCTTTATCAAAACCTTTAACTGTGAAGATGTTTTCCCAGTTCGTTACTTCCCTTCTAATCTTGTTTACATTAGTTTTGTTTGTACAAAAACTTTTTAATTTGATGTAATCAAAATTTTCTATTTTGTGTTCAATAATGGTCTCTAGTTCATCTTTAGTCACAAATTTCTTCCTTCTCCACAAGTCTGAGAGATAAACTATACTATGTTCCTCCGATTTATTTATAATCTCGTTCTTTATGTCTAAATCATGGACCCATTTTGATCTTATCTTGGTATATACGGTGTTAAGTGTGGGTCCATGCCAAATAACTATTGTTAAGTGAGAGAGAGCTAAGACTTCATCTAGTTCATATACCATCCCCATAGCCTTCTCATTTTACAGATTAGCCAAGAAAAATAAAGAGTTCGTTATTTCAGACAACTGATCATTAGTATCACTAATACTTAACCTGGTCTTCTGACTTTGTCTTCCTTTACAACAGTATTTAATTTTACAGAAAATCATTTTGTGATCACCTCTACTGGGATGGACCCTTTCCAGAAAACAAGGAGTATCTAATTATTTGCCCATTTTAATTCTTGTTTACTGCAAGCAAAAACAAGGCACAGGGGAAAACATTAACAATTTCAGTTAATTGCTTTAATTGGCCTTTTTATATAAATAGTCACATACACTTAGAATAGGAGGAACACATGATTACAATTATGACAATTGATTATAATTTCTACTTTAAAAAGATGCTAAAAATTAAAGTTTTATGGTAATTAGCTTATTTTTAATGATTCTTACAAAAGAAATCAAATATACACTAATTTTACTGTGTGTATAAAGTATAAAAAAGCACTATTCTTGTAAACATATTACAAAGTGCAAAGTTAGAAAAAAGCTTTTAATATCTATGCTACTCTGTGGAAATCTATGGAAAACTAGTTGGGCAAAGGAGTTCTTCATGTTTGAATCTTATATTCATGTTAGAAATAAGCATTTTAAAAATTGAAGAGAGATATTAAAAGAAAAACCAAGTTTTAGAAAAGTCAAATATCTTCCCCTGAGCCATATAGTTAGTTAGTAAGTGAAAGACTTAAGATAAGAAATAGAATATTTTGGTTGTAAGACCATTTTTTTTTGTTTGTTTTCCATTATTCTTTGATGGTTCCTAAATGAAATTTATGGGCAAATGTAATAAAAGAAATATATGATCTAAAAAAAAGAAGATTCTTACAAGCTAAATCTATTCAACCATTTGATCTGCTGTTCTGAACTTATTAGTATTTTCATAAATGTTCTTAATTCTTCCTCTCAAGACAGTAATGTAGAAGATAATCTTCAAAAGCTTATACCTCCTTAAATGTTTTATGAGAAGGGTGTGAGATAGGTTCTTTTTTTAAAAATACATGTATATTCTGTTAATGTCTTCTGGTAGTTAGCTTTTTTACAACACAGTTACTTTCCAGTAAACCTCCTCCTTCACAGAACACTCCTCTGAAGCAAATAAACAGTTAAACCAACGGACACAGGCACCAAGAGTAAACAGCAGATGCAACATTCCATAACCATAATTCACTAACTCTCTCTTAACAGAAGAGGAACATTTTATCATGGTCCACAATTGCTTTTAATCAGAAATGAAATCAAATTTAATTCTTGTTATTGTCTTTTATATCAATTATAGTCATTTTACATGTTGTTCTCACACTCCCACTATCATCCACCTCTGTTCCTGCTCATATTTAAAGAGAAATAGAAGAATTTATGGAAGCATGCTAGGGTCACTAAAAATTTAAATTACCTATGTTCAATTGAATCTTCATTACAATAAGACAATTCTTTTACTTCTCCCTAAATTGATTCTTTAACCTATTCTCCACAATTGTTTTGAATTTTCTCTTTTCTCCTTAAACCTCTTCAAAGCACTATCTCACCTTAAATATATATTTGGTTGTTTTACTATTGCCTACAAACACACCAAGTTTTCCCCATTCTCAAAAAAAAAAATTAATCATTTCCAACATCATTCTATATCTTTCTTTACTTTCTTAGCTAAACTCCTAGAGAAAAAAATACTAATGATACTTGTTTCCACTTCTTTTTTCATTTTTCAGCTCTTTGCAAAATAATTTGTCTCGCTCAAATCAAATTCTTCTCCCACAATTGAATTATTTATACGTTTTTAAAGAACTTCAGATTTAACAATTAAGTCCTCATTTTTAATCTTGTGGCATTTTACACTGCCTGCATACTTCTCATCTCTAGGTTTTCATGAGATTATTCTCCTTGTTCTTCTTTTCTACCACCTCTAACCATCCCTCTCATGATTCCTTTAGCCCAACCCCCTCCAAAAGCACCATTCAGTAGATTCCAATGGTTCCATATTAGTACAAGGTTCAAATACAAATCCTTTTTTGCTTTTTAAAGTCCTTCCCTGAATACATCATCCTTTCCAATCATGATAATATATCTGTTGTTTATGACTTAATATATTCCATTTCTATGCCTTTTATCTGGTCACACATTTCCCGAAATATATTCCATTATACAATACCTATCTTTTCTCCATTTTGTAATCTAAGCAACACCTTCTACACTGTCTTCCCTAACTTCTATCCTAAATATTGTTTTGCATGTTTTTGTTTTATGCGCACAAACATATACATATGTATCTTTTCCCCTGAAATAATGTAAACTCCCTAAAAGCATAGAATTTTATTTTTTCTTGACTTTTATCCCCAAAGCTTAGCACACAATAGTCCTTTAATAAATGCTTATCATTTGTCTGAAATCTTTAATAAATGCATGGTGATTGATTGATGTCTGGCTATTTATAAACAATATAGCTTTAATATAAAAAAGTAGCATTAAGAACCATTCCAAATCTAATGGTATATTAAGAAAAGATTATTCTAACTTTAGATAAACACAACAGATGGAAGTTTGAACAAATGGAAAGTTTTTGTAATCTCTATTTCTTACTTACTCATTATCTATCCATAAAGTATATATTTAGATAGAAAAATCTATATATAATATATATTATAGAAACAGAAATAATAAAATATACATGTTTATGGAAACTTTATATAAATACTATGTTAAATTTTTATTAAAAGAAGTCTTAAAGTTTTTCAAGTTCAATCTAAAGTCTAATCACATACTTTTATCTCAAGAATATCTTTCCATTTCGTTCTATTTGATTGATAAAATCCTTTATAGCACAACTCACCCACGTCACTTCCTGAGACACTGCACATGCCATAATTCAAAATGACTTTATTTGTACTTTTATATCTTTATCAAATTCTAGAGAAGCAGTATGGAATACTGGATAGAGGTCAATAATAGCTGACAACTCTGACATATATTGGCTGTTTGACCCTGGACAATTCAACCTTTTAGTGCTTGAAACAATTCTCTTAAAGTTGTCTATGTAAAAAGCTTATAAACCTGCATTAGAAGAAAAGTTTCTTCAATAAGAGTGCTATCCTATAACGGTGAAATCACAGCTCTTGTTTTTTATCCCTCTTTCTATCATACACTAGAATTGTAGAACTAGAAGGGACATTGTCAATCATTTAATTATATTATGTCAATTATTTGCATAATTTATCTGTATTCCTATTTTGTCCTTCAGACAGATTTGCTTATTTAGCTTATCATGAGAGCAAGAGACTTTATATTGACAGAATCAATTCAATGAAACAAATATGTATTAGTAAGCATTTATTGATCATATTCTATGTAGAGCATAATGTAAACTGAATAAGGCATTCAGGAAGTAGAGTAATAACTAAGTTTAATTCCTCACAGAATTTATGTTCTGCTTAGCATATTTTAAAAAAAAAAAAAAACTTTGATGGCATATAAGATTTGAATTTCAGACATAATATTTTTGTTCACCATTAAATTATTCTCCTCATTCTATGAACATAACCTAGAGTAACTCTCATAAAGCATCAAAATCCCAGCTTTAGTCAAGTATTAGAATAGTACCTGGAAAGAATTCAGGTACCTATCCAAGGATGAACTTTTTAAGGTCAGAGTTAATTGAATCATATTAATTGAATCAGTTAATTGAAAGATTTTTTTTAACCTTTTGGCTATAATAACTTTCAAACACCAAGAATTAAGTTGTAGAGAGATTGTGACCTATATTGGTAGTGGGAATATTCACAAAACTTAATTTTTAGTCTCTCAAATTTTTGAAGTAACTATTTTTCATTTAAAATGGATTAAAATGTGTGAATAAACAAATAATTTTCATATATAATTTTCATATATTTATTAATACATTCATTTTTGTATTATCAAGAACATTTCTGGTCCTTTAAAGCAATCAAATCATGAAGAAAAATAGTATGTAGAATTTAATATATATTTCTTTTATTCTTCAGCTACTGAAATATTTCATAATGAAAAAAAATATTTAAATGCCCTTTTGTTGTTGTTAAATTAAGGAGTCACAGAGGTTTGGAGCAGTATATGTAAAAAGTTTGAAATTTTGGAAATATAATGACTGATTTCAATAACTTTTGTTTTGCCTATACCTTTGTAGTACTTTAAGTACCAAAATTTACTTAATTGGCCAGGACCATAGCGACAGACAACCCTTATTACAGGTAAATATGAAGCCTCGATATTCATCTTACAGTTCTCCCTTCTCATTTCTATCCCTACAAAAGCACAATTTTGGAAAATAGATTGTCTCTATATCTCTGCCCTCCCTTGATGCCTGTCAAGTAGGAATTACATGTATCATTTTAAGGAAGTGGGGATTAAAGTATAGGGCATTGTAGTAGAGAGAAGAAAAAACAGAGGACTTGGATTCAAATTTTGACTCAATTGTTTAAATTGTGTGTGATTTTAGACAAATCACAACATTTCTGATTTTTATTTTCCCTCTGTGCATGTGATATTGAGTTAAAATAGAAAATAGGTTTGAAAAGATATGCCTAAGCAATTTACAGTGCCACAATTTTAGGTAGATGCGCCATGAATTGTATGGAGCAAATGTTTACAATCAGACTGCCATACAACAACCTCCCACATATTGTGCCATAATTGTTAACAACAAAAGATATTTGTTGTGAGAAAAAAAGTTTGAAAAATCTTAGAGTAAATGACCTCTTAAAGAATATTTCTAAATATACCTCATTCTCTAATATAAAGCTTCCTAAATCCATAGTCTTGTCCAATGCCATACTAATAGTCAGTATAAGAACCAAGATTTGGATTTTAAACAAAAGTCTAAGCTATTTGTTAGACTAAACATAAACTTTACATTACCATCCAAGAGATCGTATGCCAACAGATAGCTCATTTTTCCCTTTACTTTGGAAGGATTTTCAACCACATTTTCCATTCACTTTAGTCCTTCAAGTTTTCCTCCTTTGTCATTATTAATTCCATGCTAGAATGGATATGACTATATAAGGATACTCTAAGGCTTTCATTAAGTAATTTACTTTTCTGAGCCAAAGAGATAAGAAAAACACATCATCCAGTTTTAATTGTCTTCTTGCAGAAATTCTAGAAAAGCACTGTATTGCTTATTACTTTTCCTTCTAATTTACTTAAATTTCCTAGTTTTCTATTTTGTAGTGGATTTTTTTTTTCCTCTATAGAGGCACAAAACACAAAACTCCAGACCATGAAAAGAGTATGCATTTTATTTAGTATGGTAATTTTGAGTCATTTTCTTATATACCAGTTCTTATATACCAGTGCTTTCTTATCCTCAAGTCCCTGATGCTTGTGATCAAATCAAATTTTGCTTACATATTCTTCTATTTGAAGTTTAATAAAATATTCAATTTAGTACTAATAATACAATTAAGAGGAACCAGGAAAGAGAAGAAAAGGCTGAGCAAAGCAAAGCACATGACATTTCAATTTTAATTTCTCCTTGGAATAAGAGATAATGTTAAATATTTTCTAATCCTTTAATTTCAAGTCTTTATCTCTATGTACTTTATACGATGTTCTTATGTGTTGTCTTTGAATCATCTTTTATTTTAAATGTACATGCAAGTTTCATTTTTATGCTTCTCAGAGATTAAAAAAATATTTCCTTTTAGAAATATGAAGTATAATATAGCTCTCTTGTTTGGATAGAGAATATTGTTTGGATAAAAAGTTGGATGATGTTTCTTTATACATTTATGTACACTAGTAAAGATCTTACGTTAGAAATAATTCTCTTTTAGCATTGAGGATATGTTTTTTTTTTCTTTTTGGTTTTTATAGTTAACAAGGAAATGTAATCTTGGCCACTCTTGTCTATTTCCATATTTCCACAATTATCAACTAACAACTAAATACCTACAAGGCCATATATCATAGGATAATTAAATATCAGCATGTTTCATAGACATAGCATCAGAGGGAGAAGACATATACTTGATCACATTCGTTCAATCTGGGAAACTGAAGGTCAGAGAAGCTCAAAGACTTCCCCTGTACCTAGTTAGTAGCAAAATCTGTACCTTCTGATATAAAAATAGTTCATATAATTACTTTTAAATTTTATAAAGGCTTTTAATTTAACAATAACCATGAAAGGTAGGTAGCAGAAGAATGTTTATCCTTTTTGTATTGAGAAAAATGATTCTTAGAAAAGTTAAGTAAATTGATATTGGTCTTATAGCTTTTAAGTGTCTGAGTTGGGTTTTCTGACTCCATAAGAATCCTTACCATTGCTATTAGAGAAGTATCTTTACCACTGCTGTCAGATGCTTCATTGGACTATATTATTTTTGTTGCTGTTGTTCAATCGTTCACAGTTATGTCTGATTCCTTATGACCCCATAGATTTGTCCATGAGGTTTTCTTAGCAAAGATGCTGTAATGATTTGCCATTTTCTTCCACCCTGTCCCCGTTTTAGAGATTAACTTAGGGAAATAGAGGTTAAATAGCTTGCTCAAGATAATAAATGTTCTGACTCCAGTCTCAGTACTCTATACACTGCTTTCTAAAAGCCCCAGGATTTTCCTTTGATTACCTAGCTGCTTAAAAGTATGTGAAATGAAGGAAATAAATGAGATGGGAAAATCCATATGGAAAAAAATTTTGCTTTGCGATTTGGAAGCTATATGTTTATCCAATTTCTAGATAGTTCTGTAATCTAGTTTAGAAATATTCTAGTTTTTTTCTACTTTTTTAGTAAAGTTAGAGTAATTTTACAAAAGCTCTAGTGTTATTGTGAAGTTCTCATCTGTATAATTTTAAGACTAGAATCTAGAATACAATGAAACATGGAAAATTTCATTTTTATTATAATCCTTGAACCATGTCTATTTAACATAATTATAGTACTATAAATTGAACCTAATTTCCAGTAAATGCCTAGTCTGAAATTTTTAAAAAGCCATTCAGTATTTTTGTATAATGCATATACTTTGTTCACAAATGTGTCACCATATCTTTGGTGGATAAAAGATAGGTCAGAAACTATAAAAAAAATCAAGTTTGCTTTTGATATTCATCTAGATGAGATATTTAAATATATTCTCCATTTACAATAGGTAATGGATTATTGCTTTCTTTCTTCCAGCTTACTGTTTAGTCATTTCAGTCATGTCCAATTATTGATGATCCCACCATTCAGGGTTCTGTTGACAAAGAGTGGACTGGTTTTTTCATGTCCATCCAACTAATTTTAAAAATGAGGAAACTGAAGCAAACAGCATTAAGTGACTTAGCCATGGTTACATAGTTATTAATAATCTGAGGGCCTGTTTAAAGTCTTTCTGACTCCAGGCCCAGTACTCTAAACATTATACCACTTAGCCAGATTACCATAGGAAATGTTTCATTTTTCCCTGATCTCCTTTCCCACACCTATCTATTTGCCATATTGATTTAACCTCTACTAATATAAATGACTATGATTCACTATAATATACTTTTCAGTATAAAGTCAAAGAATATAGAAAAAAAGTCATTTGATCTTTTATTATCAGCTGACAAAATGGAGATAGCCTATCCTCCAACAAATATTAGGTTAAGATAACCTAGTAAGACCTTCGCTGCTATATTAGATAGTTGGTTTTACTCTTACCTACAAGTTGATTCACTTTCTGAGATAAAGAATTACAAGTGAAAAATAATCTGAGATATATTTTTAAAGAGATTATTAAGTCTAAAATCTTATGGTCTTTTATTCAATTTATTAAATAAGACTTGTCACATAATTGTTATTTAATACTTGTCTTGCTTGCTGCTATCTCAAAGGAAATGATTTCAATTATTTAACTCTTACTCAATTATATCATGAAGGCAGGATGAAAATTGAGTCTGTTCTAACAAGTTTGTATTTAATTTAATTATAATGAAAACTTCAGTCATAAATTGTTTAATATTTTAGAGCACATTAGTTTTACATGTTTGTGATGTATATTGTCACAGAGGTGGTATGATTTCAGAGACATACAGTCTTAAATTTCTCTGTCCCCCACCATTACATCTTTCTTACTCATTTTCCTAAGTCAAGGTATAGTATTTATTAGAATCCATTTTTTTAGCTTATGCTAAGCAGAGAGTTTGCAATCTGCAAAAAATACAAACATATCTGGAAAGTGTCTAAAACTTTATCATTTACCCTGTGGTAAGAATAATTTTATCAAATCTTCACCTGAAATCAGGAAGGAGGTTGTTTGGGTGATAAGAATTTAAGCTATGCAAAGATAAACATGCTTCAAAGAGGAAAATGAGTCATCAGAAAGAGGTGCCAAAAACAATTGACTTTCAGGTCAGTCTTGTTACAGTTCTTCATCAGTAATAGGCTTGCAGAGTTTAATTTTTCTCTTCAAATTTTAAAATAAAATCATTTTATTATGAACTCATTTATTTTTTACTAGTATAGTAGTAATTGTGGCATAACTTATTAACCTTGTATGCTTGCTATCCAATATATATATATATATATATATATATATATATATATATATGTATGTGTGTGTTGTGTGTGTGTGTGCGTGTGTATAATTACTGTTATTATATTTATCCCATAGGGTAGGATGATTAAAAATGAAGTATGCTAAGACCAAGTGTGATGGGTTTTAAATATTTAATTTGAACCAAATTGTAGAAAACATCATTAGAAAGCAAGACTTACAAAATCTAATATATGAGGAGTAAGTCAGTCTCTATGTAGATAGAATTTAGAAGGTACTGTTTAGAGGAAATACCTCTACTCTTTGTTTGGTTCCAAGTCAAAGAATGTCAACTTCATTTGATGGCTTCAGCATGTTTCATATGATTACTATTTAAAGCATTCTAATTTGGTAACACAAAAATAAATAACAGGAGCTATTCTTTTTTCATCCAGTGTCAAAATAATTTGTAAATATTTTTTCACTACAAATATTGGGCAACAGCACAAAAAAGGAATGAATTGCTAATATAGTGTCATAGGCACTTTTACTAAAATAAACATAAATTTAAGCAAAAAATGGCTCCTGCTTTCAAGAAGAAAATGTAGGCAAATAATTGCCTACATATCAGACACATAGAGTGTAAAAATCTTAATGTAAAGGTATCTTATAGAGAAGAAACTAGAAAATGAGTTAGGCCTTGAAAGGCCTATTATAAAACATGAGATTTTAGTGCAATCTTGAAAGAATTCAAGGAAGTTAGGAGGTAGAAAAGAAGGGGAATATTCCAGGCATGAGAAGTCATTGTATAGACACTAAGATAGAAGATGGCTTATATAATATGTCAGGAACTGCAAATAGACTAAGGTATTCAGATAACAGATGGATGGAAGAAAAGTATAAAAAAAACTGACAAGGTAAAAAGACTCCTGATTGTCAAGAGATTTAATAACTAACAGAAGGATTTTTGGAGCTTATTGCGTGTCACTGCATTTTACTGAATATATATGAAATAGTAGATCCACACTTTAAGAAATTTACTTTAGCATTTGGAAAAGCAATAGAGTAGGGAGAAACTTGGGCAAAGGCAATTAGTGTAGGTATGAAGTGAGGTTCTATATAAATAGTTATGTGAGTAGACAGAAGAGGAAATATGGAAGATATCTGATGAAAGTAAAAATGACAAAAGTTAAGAAAAAATCAGACTGGTGGGAATGAAAGTGAGTGAAGAGTCAAGAATTATACTAAGCTTGCAAACCTGGATGATGCAGAGAATGGTTAATTTCTTCTGTAATAAAGGGAAAAAAGGAAAAGAGAGGGTTCAGACAGATGAGTTCAGTTCTTGACGTGCTAAGTTGGACACACTTGTGGGACAGCTAATTTGAGATGTCCCTAAGTCAGGGAATAGAGGTTAGGACAAACTTTAAGACCATATATATTCATCTGGGAGTTTTTTGCTAACATATTGTAGTTGAATTCATGGTAGCTGATGAGATCACCCAATAAAACAGAGGAAAAGGACTAGAGAGCCCAAGACAGAATTTTCAGGGATACCTATTGTTAATAGGCCTAACTGGGATGAAGGTCCATCAAACGAGATTGAAAAGTAGTGGGTAAACATGATAAGAAGAAAACCAGGAAAAAAAATAATTCTGTGAAAGTATAAAAGAACACTAAGTATAAGGGGAAAAGGTGACCAGCTGTCAAAAAATAAAGGTCAAAAAAAGCTAAGAATTGAAAAAAGGCTCTTAGATCTGGGAATGAAAATCTTATTGGTAACTTTGTTGTGAGCAGTTTCAGTTAAAAATACAAAATGATATTTTTATTTAAGATTTTTATTTGCAGCATTTACACTCTTTAATTTTTGTGAAGAAGCTTCTTGAATAAGGAAGATGGAAGAATAAAGGCATTAACTCCTTTGAGTTCGCCCTCAAGTACCTCAAAATACTTTAAATGATAACTCTAAACAAATTCCATAAAAAGACAGAGTGAAACAATTTTCTAGCCCAAGACAATTTATGTGGTTTGCAGCATAGCTCTGTTGTACCAGGGTAAGTGATGAAAATAGTCCATAGTGGAGAGTGACAGCACAGAAGACTGGACTCCAGCAAACCAGGAGTAGGTCTTAGGGCACCTGAATTGGACAATAATGGGGAGCTTTCCAGACCTCTCAGTCCAAAAAAATCCTTTTTCTGGAAACAAAAACAAGATTCAGTTGCATTGCCCATGTTGTCTTAATGCTGAGTCTTAGTCCCAGTGTGAAGAGCACTGCTTACACAGCAAAGCATGTGACTGCAAGGGAGCAGAGATCCTGCACACAATTTCTGGTGTTGGAAAAATGCTTGTTGTAGCTCACAAATTAGTGGACAATACAGGAAAGTAGTAAACACACCTCTCCTTAATTATGCCAAAATTTTGCTGGTTCCCAGAATTGCCTCTGAAAACAAGTATACCAAAAACCTGAATCTTGGAGCAGTGGTCCTCTACTTGAGAAGCAGAGCCCTAATTCTGACAAGTCAAAATCCCTGCCTCCAAAGCCTCAAAGAAAAATATAAATTGGTCTCAGCCCATGGAAGAGCTCAAAAAAATTCAAAAATCAAGGAACAGAGGAAATATTAAGAGAAATGAGAACAAAGAGAGTCAACAGTTCATTAAGGGAGGAACACAAAAATATTGAAGAAAATAACACCTTATGTGACTAATTATTGAGTACATCTCTTAGAAACAGATGACTTGAGCAGTGCATTTTGGAATGTTAGAATGCTAATGTTTACATAATGTGAGACATTGTTTTAACAGTGATTTGCTACTCTTGCCATATCACATGAGATAATTCAGAATTTTCTTTATATAGATATATATACATTATATATATATGTATATATATATATATAAAACACATGCACAAAATTGTATTCACTGTCAAGAAAATGGGACTATCAAAAACTGCCAAATTATCACTGAATCATCAAATACTAATTCTTGAGAATAAATTTATCTATGGAAAGGAATTGAAATTTGGATAACAAGAGAATGGCAGCCAAACTACTTAGAATGTTCATTCCTTTAAATAGAATTTTTTAAAAAAATGGTAGCTGGTGTTCCACATTGTCATAGCAGAATTAGAAATGTATGCAAATGTAGTGTTCTCTTCTTTTGTAAAATATGATCGTTCTCTGTGGGAGCAGGTTTCTTGGGGAGATTTTCTGAAGGCAGCCTTTGTTTCAGTTCAGAGTAATAATCACTCCAAATGCATCCAGGAGTTAAAATCCAATCTTTTATTGTCTCTTCCAAAATAGCCCGGTTAGTTTTCTTAGAGGCCTATCTCTCTGCTTGGTTCTAAGAGCTCTTGCAGCTTGTCTTTTTATTCTTCCAGCTTCTGCCTCTAGCTCAACTCCGACCCCTGGCAATCTTCTGAACTGACTGACTGACTGAAGCTCTTTTTATGCTCTTTTAGAGGTGTAAACTCAAAGATTGACTCCTCCTCCGAGAGTGGGATTATGGAGGTGTGAATTTGGATATCTCATACTGAACCCTGAAATCTCCCAAATGTGTGAATTAATGTGTGAGCTAATGTATGAACTCTCAAAGGTGTGAGCTCTAATGTGTGAACTCTTAAAGGTGCAAACCCAAGCACACAAGCATTGCTTCCATCAATTCCATTGAGTTATCACCTTGTTTCAAGTTCTGGCTCATAACATGCAAGGAACAACATCAACTGAAACAAGATTAAAAGGGAAGTGCAAATATGGCAAAAATTCTTTAAAACCAGTATTTTTGATAAAGATCTCATTTCTAAAAAAGATAACGAACTATATCAAATTTATAGGAATATGTCATTCTCTAATTGACAAATGGTCAAAGGATACGAACAAACAATTTTCAGATGATGAACTAAAACCACATAATAATATGAAAAAAATTCTCTAAATCACTATTGATTAGAGAAATGCAAATTAAAACAATTCTGAGGTACCACCTTTCACCTCTCAGGTTGGCTAAAATGACAGGAAAAAATAATGACAAATATTGGAAGGCATGTGGGAAAACTGAGACACTAATGCATTGTTGGTGGAATTGTGAAATGATCCGGCCATTCTGGAGAGCAATCTGGAACTCTGCTCAAAGGGCTATAAAACTGTGTATACCTTTTGATCCAGCAGTGCCATTACTGGGTCTGTGACCCAAAGAATCATAATGAAGGGGAAAGGACCCACATGTGCAAAACTGTTTGTGGCATATCTTTTTGTGGTGGCAAAGAATCAGAAGATGCATAGATTCTCATCAATTGGAGAATGACCGAACAAGCTGTGGTACATGAATGTAATGGAATATTATTGTTCTATAAAAATGATGAACAAGTTGATTATAGAAAGGCCTGGAAATATTTAAATGAACTGATGCTGAGAAAACAAGCAGAAGCAGGAAGACATTGTACACAATAACAGCAAGAATGTGTGATGAAAGGCTTGGTTCTTCTCAGTGGTTCAGTGATGCAAAGCAATTCCAATAGACTTGGGATGGAAAATACCATCTGAATCCAGAAAATGATCTAAGGGGAATGAATGTAAATCAACACATGCTATCACACTTGATTTTTAAAAATCTTTCCTATGTTTTGTTTTCCTTTTGCTCTGATTTTTCTTTCTAACATGATTCATAAAGCAATATGTATTAAAAATAGAAAAACTTACTAAAATAAAAAAGAAATGTATGGAAGGTCATCTAATGTAGTAATTAATGATTGGAGAATTCATTCTATACAGAGAATGATTGCAGAGTCATAAAACTGACTGGTTAGCATAATTCTAGTTGGTAAGACCAAGTGCATATGTGAGTATTGATGGCCATGGATTTACTTTAAAAATAATCAGAACAAATGTATTATATGTAGTGGAAAGTGCCATTCACAGGAAATTTATTGTTAAAACTATACTATAACTAGAGACTTTGATACTCTACTGTAAATGAGAAGTACCAAATGAAAGAAAAATATTAATTATTTTATAAATTTTGAGTAGTAAATAAAAGGCAATTTAAAGAGTAACTCAAAAAGAAAAAAAAATAAAACCTTAAAAACAATCTAGGTCAAATGGCAAAGGAATTACATACAATAAGTCAATGAGAAGAAAACTGCCTAGAAAAGCCAAATTGGTCAAATTTTACAGGACATACAAAAATTCACTGAAGAACTACTTACAATAGAATTGGCCAAATGAAACAAGAGGTACAAAAGCACAATGAAAAAATAATTCCTTAAAAGTTAGAATATAAATAAAATTGGACAAATAAAAAGAAGGAACAAAAGCAAAATAAATAAATAATTTGGGGAAGCAAGGTAGCACAGTGGATAGAGCACCAGCCCTGACCTGAGTTCAAATCAGTCCCCAGACACTTAACACTTCCTAGATATGTGACCCTAGGCAAGTCACTTGACCCCAATTGCCTCAGCAAAAATAAATAAATAAATAAATAAAAATATGATTCCTTAAATTATTAATGATATAATTATAAAATTAATTAAAGTTAGAAGTGGACAAGTGGAAGCTAATGATGTTATGAAATATAAACAAACAAAATCAAATGAAAAAAGAAAAGACAACATGAAATCTCACTGAGGTAAAAAAGACAAATTTGAAAAATTTATCTAGAAGAGATAATTTTAAAATTATTGGTTCTCCTGAAAGCCATGATCAAAAATAAAAGATACTGGACATCTTCTTTCAAGAAATTTTCAAGAAAATTTTCCTGATATTCTAGAAAGAGAGAGTAACATAGAGATATCAAAAGGATTTACTGGTTACCTTCTGAAAGAGCTTTCAAAAATGAAAACTCCAAGGAATACAGCTCAATTCCAGAATTCCAAGATTAAGGAGAAATTATTATAGGCAACCAGATGGAAACATTTTTAGTCTTATGGAGCCACATTCAGATAACACAAGATTTAGCAGTTTCTACCCATCAAAACAGTATAATTCTTTAGGTGAAAATATTGATAATCAATGAAATAACTTTCAAGATTTCCTAATTTAAAAAAAAAGGCTGAATATAAAAACTGACTTTCAAACAAAAAATGCAAAAAAGCAGGAAAAGGTAAACTGGAAAGAGAAATCACAAGGGATACAATAAAGTTAAATTCTTTATATTCATTCCTACATGGGGAAGTGATAATTGTAATGCTTTCTCATTTGGGCAATTAGAATAGAATGAATACACACACACACACACACACACACACACACACACAGAGTAGAGTAGTTGAATGTGATGATATGATTATCTAAAAAAATAAAATTTAGGGATGAGTAAGAATGCAGTTGGAGGAAAAAAAAGGAAAGATAGAATGGAGTAAATTATGTGAAATTAAAGAGGTCTGAAAGAGAAGTTTTAGTGGAGGGGAGACAGAGAACTGAGGGAAGCATATGAACCTTACACTCATTGGAATTGACTGAAAGAGGGAATAATATACTAAGCTGAGTGTAAAAATCTATTCTTTCCACATGAAAAAGTCAAAAGGTAATGGAATAAGAGAAGGGGGTTGGGGAGCTGATAGAAGGAAAGGAAGTTTGGGAGAGGCAAAAGTCATATGCAGAACATTTTCGAGAATGTTTCAGAGAGAGAATAAGATAAATGGAGAAAATAAAAATGGAGAAAAAATGCATAGTTGATAATCATTACTATGACAAAAAAAAGTGAGTTAATTTCCCTGACAGACTCCATTTCTCAAATATGTAGGAAATGAAGCCAAGTTTTTAGAAATAAGATTTATTACTTAATTGATAAATCTTCAAAGACGTGAAAAGGGCAGATTTCAGACTAAGCAAGCAAAGTTATTTATAGTCATAAAAATGCACTAAATCACTATTGATGAGAGAAATGAAAACTAAAACAGCTCTAAGTTACTTCCCCACATCCATCAAAATGAGAGAAAAGGAAAAAACAAATGTTGGAGAAGATGTGGGAAAACTAAAACACTAACATACTATTGCTGAATTTGTATAGTGGTTCAATCATTGTGGAGAACAATTAGAAACTATACCCAAAGGTAAAATCATTCAATCATTTGACCAAAAAGGGGTATATTTGTAAATATGTACTGTATACACACACACACACACACACACACACACACACACACATATGATCTTCCCCTTTCTGAAAACTTGCCGTATGTTATTATGACCTACGGTCAAAGACTCTAGTATATAGTCAATGAAACAGAAGTAGATGTTTTTGTTTTGTTTTGCTTTCCTGGAAAACCGTTGCTTTTTTTCATAATTTAGCAAATGTTGACAATTTGGTTTCTAGTTCCTCTGTGTCTTCAAAAAGCAGGCTGCTCTTCAGTTAATCCCTAGTATATGTATTGCTAAAGGCTAGCTTGAAGAATAGTAAACCAATTCTTTCTGGCAGTGGAAATTAGGGCAATAGCTCAATAGTTTTAACATTCTTCACATCATTCTTCATTGAAATTGGAATGTTAAATTGAACTCTTCCAATCCAGTAGCAATTGTTGAGTTTGCTGGTGTACTGCATGCCACATTATAATACTATAAACTTATAGGGTTTTAAACATTTTAGCTGGAATTCCATCATTTCCACTAGCCTTATTGTCAGCAATGCTTTCTAAGGCCCATTTGATTTCACTCTTTTAAAAGATTTATGACTCTAGGTCATTAACCTCATCATTATAACTATCAGTGATGTTTTTTTTTCATGGAGTTCTGTATTATTCTTGCCAGCTCAACTTAATATCTTCTATTTTTGTCAAGTCCCTGTTATTTTTATATCACTCCTATTTTTGCAGAAAATGTGGATATTGTCTTTATCTCTGAAAAGGTATCTTGTCCTTCACATCTATTGTTAGGGTTTTTCTTTCCCTTCACTGCTCATCTAAGAAATTTACTTATATAAATGAATTCACTTGTTTAAGTGATTAGGTAGAAATAAAATAGTCACTATCTATAGAAAGTACTTTGCAAAAATCTTAAAGGATTATATAAATGCCTATTATAATTGTGGGTGAAAAAATATATGAATTTGATCCCAGTATTGAGTTCAAAGGGAAAAAAAAAAACACCTATGTTCAACTAATCACTTGAGCAGTTTTTCTGGCTTTTATTTGTGGCCACAGTTGATCTACAAAAATGTTCTAATTATACACAAAGTAGGCTGTTCTCTCTGGGGTCTAAATTGTTTCTGAAATAACTTTTTTAATCTATCTTCATTCCTACTAATTTCTTCTGCCTTTCCTTATTTCATTTATCTCCAACTTTATTTCTTTTCTTATACTCCTGGGAGAATTGTAAAGCCCTATTCTATATATCCTGGATGAGGAAAAACTATCTGTGTATACATTATTTTCCTCCAAAGAGAGATTTTTTTTTTAATTTGAGGGGGAAAACTTTTCCAGGGTTTGTAGAAATGGGCACTTTTTTTTTCATCAAGACTATTGTAATATTATTAAATCTTGAATATAGATTCTAAAATGCCTGCTTTTGTCTGGAAGACTAAATGTACCTTGATCAACGGTTTTATGTTGTCACTAAGTAATTATTTAGCATTGCTAAAACAGTGAAATTTTGATCTTAGTATTTGAGCATCTTGTATTATTTATCAATATTTAATTTGTCATGCTTAACTTATTTCTGATTCAGGATTTTATTGATGTGCATGGATAGATATTCCCTCCATTAACACATTATGTTAACCCCTGTAAAAATTAGTAATTAGATTTTTACAGTTTGCTATGTCTAAGATTATTCATTACCTGTCATGCACTTCCAGTAATGCACAGCACCTAATTAAACAATATTATTCCTTAGGTGACAGGCACACTATCCATTGCTCTGCTTATATTGAAAACTTCTCTAGCTTATTAAAATATTCTTAAAGCTTGTGTGCCTCTAGGAGAGTTTTCAAGAAGCCTACATGCCACAATGACATTTTTGAGTAGAACTTTATAATAGAGGATAACATCATAGATTCAAATCTGTAAGGAAATTCAGAAGTCATCTAGTACAACCCTTTCATTTTACATAATAAGACAGAGGCCCATCAAGATTAAATGTCTTAAGGTGATTCAGTTTAGAAGCATCAGTCTAGCTGAGATCTGAACCTGAAGATTGTTGACTCCAAATTTGAAACTTGATACATTTAACCATGATGGGGAAACTATGTTGTCTCACTTATAACTACCATTTTCTGTTATTAAAAAAATTATAATAACTATGTCCACTCAAGATTTCTCCCTGCAAATAGATACATGACTATATCACCATTATAAATTAGGGTTATCACTAAGTCTAATATGACCCATATACTTTTCAGAATTATTGACCAATAAGTTGGAAACAATGCACTATACAACCACAAATGTTTTACCCACCTCTCCACCTTACTCATTGTCCCATTTCTGGTACAGCAAAAATAAAATTCCATAATTAGAAAAAAAACAAAGAAAAATTCGATATCTGAGGGGTTTTGAATGTGCATTTTTAAAATTCAATGTGTATTTATAATTCTGAATAATTTGATAAAAATTAAGATTATAGGGGGAGAAGAAACCCAAGTGCTTAAAATTGTTCAGTCATTTCTCCTTTTCTACAAGAATTACCTCATCTAGAAAATTGAATTTCTATTCAGGTAGATCTTATTAAGACAATACTTTCTCAGGTACAATAAGATAATTCACATAGTAGCAGCTATCTATAGCTACTACTAGAAGAGGCAATACTAATATCTGCCTAAAATCAAGCCCAATCTCTTATCTGCCACAAAGCAGTTTATTCTCAAATGGGATTAAAATCTCCAAATTTCTAAAGCATAATAAAAGAAAACTTTATACTTAGCCACTGATGGGTCAAATTATTATTATTAAGTAGTCCAAACAAACAAACTGCTAAGAAAGGAACATTCTAAATCAGTCCTAACAAGATATGGCAAGATCTATCAGTGTTGGAAAAGGATTCCAAGTGACGTTCATATTCAAGAAATAGTCAATTAATTGTAAAGGGATCAGTAAAAATTAAAAACGTAATTTGCCAAAGATATTTTTATGTTCAGTGTCTTGAATTCATTTGAATATTAAAGAAGTATTAATATTCAAATGTTCTTTAAGTTGAGGATCAAGAGGGAGTTAACTACTGAAAAATAGTATATGGTTTTCATACTAGAATAAAAATAATCAGTTTTGCAATATGGGTTATCATTGCACAGAAATTATGAACGAATAGTTTTTCTATATTAAAAACAATGCTATATTGCCATTTTTCAAGAATTATTACATAAGGCAGTCATATAGGGGAAGAGGTTCCATGTTCTTAATTTAAGAGCTTTCTCTAAGAAAATGATTAACACATTGGTATTCTTATCATTTATTAAATTTTCTTCACCAATTAAAAAATATTTGTTGTAGTTGTTATAGTCATGTCTAATTCTTTGTGATCCCACTTGAGTATTCTTGGCAGAAATACTAAATGGTTTGCTACTTCCTTTTCCAGCTTATTTTACAGATATAGAAAATGAGGCAAATAGATTAAGTAATTTGCCCAGGATCACACAAAAGGTAAATGTAAAAGGCTATATTTTGAACTCAAAAAGATTGTCTTTCTGACATCAACACTGACACTTTGATCCACTGCTCCACCTAGCTGCTTCCCAAATTTATATTATTTTACTTCCAATTTATTTATATTTGCTTCAAAGCAATTCACAAGCAATTTTACACATATAGCTTCTTTCTCACTAACAAGAAGCATTCACTTAAGAGTTGAAGAGGAGTTGATTTTATTAAATCCAATCTCTTAATGGCTACAATCCCTGCTACAGCCATCTACCTTCTGTTGAAATATGTAAAATCTAGTCATCTTTATCTTATAATCTTATAGTGGGTATCCTAAAATTTTAATTCAAATTCCAGACTTAGCATAAATTAGATTGGCCAACTTTTTTTTAAAATTGTTATCTAAAATTCAAAATGTACAATATTTGTACTACCTACTTCACAAGGATTTGAAGAAAGTGTATTATAAATAAATCATAGATCATAGATCACTAAAACGTTTCATTATTTTAAGATGACTTTTTCTATTTTAACACAACTATTATGAAGAAAATTCTAATACAAATCTAAAATCTACTTGTTCGTGTAAATTTTCACCGACTGATTTTGGTTTTCTCAAAAGCTCATTATGAGTGGATGGGATTTCTATTTTTCATACAATTTTTTGTATCTTTATTATTCTCTCATTCCCATCCACCATCATGACTTTAAAAGATTTTCAGCAAAACTATGATTAGTTGTTTTAAGTTCTATTTAAAATTATTTCCTGTGTTAATTTTTTCTAAAGCATTGTATGGTTTAAAAACTTTCTAGCTGACTCACTTTATATAGAAATAGCTATTAAATAAGATGAATTGTTACTATAAAATGGTATAAATGAAACTTCAGGCATTGGTAGAAGTAATTTGATAAAGCATTGGCATTACCCAAGAAGCAATATGATAATTCAGAGATAATTCCATTTCTCATGCATTTTGTGATAAGATGAATGACTGACTGATTCTTGTTTTGATTGGCACTACTAATGATAGCATGGCCTTTGATGTCATTTGCTCTGGTCCAAGGACAGCAAAAGGGCAAATTTGCTGACAACTTGATTGACATTTTATGTAAATGACATTAGTCAACACAACTCCTATGCATGCCTCATTTAAAATTGTAATTGAATTTTAAAAATGTATTAAAGTTAATTAATTTTTCATAAATTCAATATGTTTTCTAAAAGAGGTAACAAGACTAAAAATAAGCCTTCCTAAAGGTCTGAGATATAAAATACCTGGGGCTATTGTTTATGTTAACAGATTTTTTCTTTATTTTTTAAATTTTATTGAACTATTCCCAGTTTGTCAATGAATTCAAGTAATCAAATTCTGAACTTAATCTAGAACTTGATGGGAAAGTAGCATTTGTATGCTGCAATATTTTTTTAATAACTTTTTCATTGACAGAACCCATGCCAGGGTAATTTTTTACAACATTATCCTTTGCACTCACTTCTGTTCTGATTTTTCCCTTCCCTCCCTCCACCCCCTCCCCCAGATGGCAAGCAGTCCTATACATGTTAAATAGGTTACAGTAGATCTTGGATACAATATATGTGTGCAGAACCGAACAGTTCTCTTGTTGCTCAGGGAGAAATAGAAGGTATAAATAACCCGGGAAGAAGAACAAAATCCTGCAATATTTTAAATGGTATCTAGTTTAGAAACTACAATATCATTTAGACTTATGTCATTAGAAAGAAAAAGCTCATTAAATTAATATCCAGTTTCTAATTTACTTCAGCAAATCATTAGCATTAAATAGATTAGTTTGGAAGGAAGATGAATGAGTTTAGTTTTCTCATGGAACACTAAGATTATAAAAAACGTCAACTGATTTATCATTTTTTTATTGCATGTGTTTGCAAACAAAATGAACAAGCCGACAGCTGGTTAACTCAATTTTCACTATTCTATGAGATCTTTGATAGCATACATTTTTTAAAATATTAATGTTATTTTCCCCTTTTGACCTGAAATTATTCAACAATTAACACTTCTCCAATATAATTACATTTAAGCAATTGCTTGCCTGACATCAACCCTGTGAGGTTGTAGTAAAAGTATATTACACATGAAAATATGGGGACTGTAAGAGAATATTCAATTAGTCCATGGCTTTATAGCTCCTAGATATTAGATGCAGAATGTGAACCTGAATCTTCTAACAAGTACTATTTGCTATCTACTATATCAATAGCCTCATTTGAGACAAAGAGCCTTTAGAATAAGATACATACTTTGTTTATAATCCATTGTGATTAAGATAAATACATATAGAAGATAAAATAAAACAAAATTTTTGTACAAACATTCCGGGATGGAGATGAGGGAGAAGTTTTAGATTTTTTTTAAATATGAGGGATATGCCCTAATGTGGCTAATATACAAATTACATAAAAATAAAGTTTAAGTTTTGACTGTTGTAATTTTCCACTTAAAGTATATTTTATAACAAGGAGATTGAAGTGAAAGCATTACAATCAAAAATTATATAAAATTAAATAAGCCAAACATGCTAATAGAACTACATTCACAAAGCTTTACCTAGAAAACTCAGGTATTTGATGGAATCTTTGTACTTCTATATTCCAAAAGTAATATCCTTGGGTCACTAGGAAAACACTGGGTTTATAAAGCAATGTGGGATAATCTGAGGCAAAAAAAAAAGGCTGTTTTATCAACAGCTCAGTAGTAAAACATGTACATTGTTGGATTAACATTATGCAGGTTCTACATGAACTTTTTTAAAAAAGTATGTCACAACACTGCTACTGTTTACAGGATCGAGAAGGAGGTTATTGAACAATGGATAAAACATCAGGAGGCAGGTAACACAGGATGAAGAGAAGTAGAAACATAGACCATACTTGTGAACAGTAGAATAGAGAGCTAGGGCCCTGAGAAATGCAATTTACATAACATGGTCTTAGAAGAGATTTTCCTAAGTGCCTGCTTCCTTTTTAGTCATATGCATATATGGCTGAGCTTCAGGAACCTTTCAATCAACTCAGTTTCACTTCAGACCAGCAGATATAATTCTCCATGTCTTTCTCTTTCCTGTTTTTTCTCATCTTCCTACACTAAGATTACCAAAAATCCTAACAAAGTGATATGGCCTCTAGCAAGAGCAGATTTTCGGTTTGAGAAATTATTCATAATATTAATAATTTATCTCCTCTGATCATGGACAATAAGCACACAATACCAATTTTACCCTCATCATAAGCAGGTATTATGAAAAGGCCTCCTCCACACTCACATGCATGAAGGATCATAACTTTTGAACTATATAGTGTTTACATTAGATGTCTACTTGTGTATGATGTCAATTTCCTATAATGTAGAATGTTTCAGTATATTTTAATGGTAAAAATACTAAAGAGATGAGGTTTATGTCTGATTAATATTCTTTGCAGGACATCGAGAATAGTGTGTAGAATCTTAAACACTTTTAGGAAAAATTTTGTTTCTAATAATTGAAGGAAAAAATACATAATTTGTTTATATTTTACATTAGGATTTACCAAAACTGCATCTAGGACAAATTTTGGACAGAAAGCTTTTGAGGCACATTTGCCTGTAAAATGACTGTGTTTTGAATTTTCTGGGCACAAGTTAAATTTGTAATCATGGTTACCAAGGGAATCTTCAACTCCTACTATGAACTAGCTATCTGAAAGAAGCAAAAAAAAAGGCTATAGGAATTAACAGAAAATATTTCTGTTCTGAGTCAGGGGTAATCAAAGGTATCTAAGGATATGAGCATCCAACAGATCAAATTGAAAACCTCTGAAACAAGAAAGAAAAGGTTTGGCAAAAATAAACTTTTCAGACACAGAAAGATGATTCAAATCATTTTAAATAGTTATTCAGTGGTGAGTTCTTAATTATGAAATATCTTTTACAGATAACTTCTCAGAAGTACATTTGAATTTAAAAAAAAAATCACAACAAAGTAAACATATGTGACTTTCCAGTGACCCAAGGTCCAAACTGAGAGCAAGAGAAACCTAAAATTTGGTGGTTTAGTACGGGTAACAGTCTAGATAGTGAACTGGGTGTAGGACTGTCAAGGAAGATGGGCAATCATTTGAAATGAATTAGCCCTCAGTTCAATAAGGTAGGATACAGACAAAGGAAAGATCCACAAGTCAAAAGAAACAGAAGAAAGGACTAAAGCTGAATATTGTATGTCCTGTTCCTCTTCTCTACGGAACTGTGGGAAGGAACTTCAGCTCAGTCTTTTGCTATTGGACTTTGATGAAAGGTTCTTGTTTCCTGGGAAACTGCAAGACCAGTGGACAGTTAGTCTCCAGGCCTCAGGACAAATGACTAATTGGAAGGAGCAAGCAGAAAGCATTTGGGCCAAGCAGTTGGAAAGTGTGAAACCTTCAGAGTCTGGGCTTGGAAAGGAAGTAAGGAAACTGAACCTGAGAATCCTAAGGTTCTACACTATTATCTCTCAAGTACTTGGCAATTTGGAAAGAAATAATTTCAAGACCCACAGAATCTGGCAACAGGCTTGCACAACAGAAGGTCAACAGCACCAACAGAAAAAACAGAACTCTGATCTGAGCCCATTTTAAACCTACATTTATCCAAGTGTTTGATCTCAACAGATTGTCTGCTATGTTCAAGATGAATTAAGAATTTTAACTTATCAGAAAGAGATTAAAGGAACTAGAGTAGGTAATGAGGAAACCAAATTATCACTCTTTGCAGATGATATGATGGTATACGTAGAGAACCCCAGAGATTCTACTAACTAGCTATTAGAAATAATCCATACCTTTAGCAAAGTTGTTGGATACAAAATAAACTCACATAAGTCATCAGCATTCTTATATATCACTAACATCTCACTAACAAAACCCAACATTTAAGAGTTACAAAGAGAAATTCCATTTAAAGTACCTACCGATAGTATAAAATATTTAGAAATCTACCTGCCAAGGAAAAATCAGGAACTAAATGAGCAAAACTACAAAACACTTTCCACACAAAGTTAGATCTAACCAATTGGAAAAAATATTAAATGCTCTTGGATAAGGTGAACAAATATAATAAAGATGACAATATTACCTAATCTATTTATTTAGTGCTACCAATCAGACTCCCAAAAAACTATTTTAATGACCTAGAAAAAATAACAACAAAGTTCTTGGAAAAACAAAAAGTCAAGAATTTCAAGGGAATTAATGAAAAAAGAAATCAAATGAAGGTGACTTAGCTGTACCAGATCTAAAATTATATTATAAAGCAGCGGTTACCAAAACCATTTGGTATTGGATAAGAAACAGACTAGTTGATCAGTGGAATAGGTTAGGTTCAAAGGATAAAATAGTCAATAACTTTAATAATCTAGTGTTTGACAAACTCAGAGACCCCAGCTTTTGGGATAAGAACTCACTGTTTGACAAAAACTGCTGGGAAAATTGAAAATTAGTATGGCAGAAACTAGGCATTGATCCATACTTAACACCATACACCAAGATAAGGTCAAAGTGGGGGCATGGCATCGCAAAAAATGCGATTATAAATAAATTAGAAGAACATAGGATAGTTTACCTCTCAGACCTGTGGAAGAGAAAGGAATTTATGACCAAAGAAGAACTAAAGATCATTAATCACAAAATAGAAAATTTTGATTATATCAAATTGAAAAGTTTTTATTGCATCATGATCTGAAAGAAATACATTTACTATTTGTACCTTTCTGCATTTAATTTTGAGGTCTTTATGTCCTAATATATGGTCAATTTTTTTTATAGGTTCCATGAACTGCTGAGAAGAAAGTGTGCTGCTTCCTGTTTCCATTAAGATTTCTCCAAAGATGTATCATACCTAACTTTTCTAATATTCTATTTACCGCTTTAACTTCTTTCTTATTCATATTGTAGTTTGATCTATCTAGTTGTGAGAGTACAAGGTGAGATCCCCCACTAGTATAATTTTGAAATCGATTTCTTCTTGAAGCTCTCTTAAGATAGATCTAACCAACTGGAAAAAATATTAAGTGCTCTTAGATAGGTCGAGAGAATATAATAAAGATGACAATACTATCTGAACTAATTATTTATTTAATGCTATACCAATCAGACTCCAAAAAAATATTTTAATGACTTAGAAAAAAAGTAACAAAATTCATTTGGAAGCAGCAATCACCAAAACCATTTGGTATTGGCTAAGAAATAGACTTTTTGGTCAGTGGAATAGGTTAGGTTTACAGGACAAAAATAGTCAATAACTATAATAATCTAGTATTTGACAAATCCAAAGACCCTAGTTTTGGGGATAAGAATTCACTGTTTGACAAAAACTACTGGAAAAATTGGAAATTAGTATGGCAGAAACTAGTCATTGACTCACACTCAACGCATTACACAAAGATAAAGTCAAAATAGGTTTCATGGTCTAGGCATAAAGAATGATCTTATAAATAAATTAGAAGAAAATAAGATAGTTTACCTTTTAGACGTGTGGAGGAGGAAGGAATTTGTGACCAAAGAAGAACTAAAGATCAATAATGATTATGATTATATCAAGTTTAAAAGTTTTTGTACAAAAAAAGGAATGCAGACAAGATTAGAAGGGAAGCAATAAACTGGGAAAATATTTTTATAGTCAAAATTTTGATAAAGGCCTCCCTTTCAAAATATAACTGACTCAATTTATAAAAAATCAAGCTATTCTCCAATTGATAAATGGTCAAAGGATATGAATAGACAATTTTCAGATAAATTGAAACTATTTCTAGCCATATGAAAAGATGCTGCAAATCATTATTGATGAGAGAAATGCAAATTAAGACAACTCTGAGATACCACTACACACCTCTCAGATTGGCTAAGATGACAGGAAAAGATAATGCTGAATGTTGGAAGGGATGTGGGAAAACTGGGACACTGATGCATTGATGGTGGAATTGTGAATGTATCCAAACATTCTGGAGAGCAATTTGGAACTATGCTCAAAAAGTTATCACACTGTGCATACCCTTTGATTCAGCAATGTTACTTCTGGGCTTATATCCCAAAGAGATCTTACAAGAGGGAAAGAGACTCATATGTGCAAAAGTGTTTGTGGCAGCCCTGTTTGTAATGGTAAGAAACTGGAAATTGAATGGATATTCACCAATTGGAGAATGACTGAATAAATTGTGTTACATGAATGTCACGGAATATTATTGTTCCGTAAGAAATGACCAAAAAATGTTTTCAGAAAGGCCTGGAGAGACTTACATGAACTGATGCTGAGTGAAATGAGCAGGACCAGGAGATCATTATACACTTCAACAACAAATATATGAGGATATATTCTGATGGAAGTGGATTTCTTCAACAATGAGAAGATCCAGTTCAGTTCCAATTGTTCAGTAATGAAGAGAACCAGCTTCTCCCAGCAAAAGAACACTGGGAAATGAATGGAGACCACAACATAGCATTTCTACTCATTTTGTTATTGTCCATTTGCATTTTTGTTTTCCTTCTCAGATTATTTTTACCTTATTTCTAAACCTGCTTTTTCTTGTGTATAAATATGTATACATATATTGCATTTAACATGTACTTTAACATATATAACAGGTATTGGTCTACCTGCCATCTAGAGGAGAGAGAGGGGAGAAGGAGGGAAAAAGTTGGAACAGAAGGTTTACAAGGGTTAAAGCTGAAAAATTACCCATATTTCTTGTAAATAAAAGCTATAATAAAAAAGGAGAAAAAATTTAAAAAAAAACTTCTGGGAAAATTGGAAACTAGTATGTCAGAAACTAGACATTGACCCTTACCTAATACCATATACCAAGATAAGGTCGAAATGAGTTCATGATCTAGACATAAAGAATGATTTAATAAATGAATTGGAAGAACATAAGATATTTTACCTCTCAGATCTATGGAGGAGGAAGGAATTTGTGACCAAAGAAGAATGCCTGCCTTCTCGGGGTAGTGGGGGAATGGAGGGGAAAATTTGGAACAAAAGGCTTTGCAAGAGTCAATGTTGAAAAATTACTCATGCATATATTTTGTAAATAAAAATCTTTAATTAAAAAAAATGTTTGAAGCCAAGTGAGTCTCTTCTCTTGAAAGCTCATTGGTCTGAGATACTTAATATCTTAACATTACCTTGAGGCCTACAACATTCTATGGAAAATTTAGCTTTTGAATTGTCTGCTCATGATTTCTGAGGAATTGAATTTTAACTGTTTTGTGGAAACTTAACCCTAAGTTGTCTTTCACATAAGGAAAAGATCAGATGCACTATTGAAAAAAGTAGCTGCTTGTCTCTGAAAAAGAAGATTCCCTTCTCTAAAGTTGTGAAGTAGATTTTAAATGATCATTTGTCAGAATTTGGGAAAAAATCCTTAGATTCCAATACCAATTAACACCAAAATTATCTTTATAGTTACATAGTGAACAGATTATATAGAGTATATATGTTTTACCTGTGTAAGAAGAGAGAAAGAAATATCAAGAGTATTTGGCAACCCAAATAAAAGATCAAAAAAGATTGTTCATCATGAGGGAAAGACTATATTACTGACCCAAATCGTTTCTCTCTTAGAACTGAAGAACTCTGGAAGGGAAAGGTCCTGATACAGAAATAAATATTTCCTCTTCTAATGAAGAAAATTTATATTCTGTCTCACTCTACCGACCAAGACACAGAAACTAAATCACTTAACTACATACAAATCATTCTTTACAGAAATAAATTCAATAATACATCAAAGAAACAATTGCTTGGACCAAGGCTATGCAAATTTAACTAAATCTTAATGCTGTGATTTAATTTACTCCATACCATAACATATAAACAGGAATTTATGAAAATTAAGAAATTAAAAATTCATGGGGGAGATCATCAAAAAGGAATGGATCTCTAGCACCTTTGGATTTGATAATGTTTAAATATAGAAAAGTTGATCAGTAAAATAGGTTAGGTACACAGCACATATCACAAAGCATATAAGTGCTAGATATTATTATTGATTTTAAAACAGAATGATAAGATTTAGAAATTTTAGTTTGATGCAATACACACCTAATATCACAATATCAAAAATTGAGACTATTAATAAAGAGGTACAATTTTTTTTTCCATAAATAATCCAACACTTCTCATTCACTGACATATCTACACTTTTTAAGGAACAGCATAATCTTTAGGCACATGGACTCCTGTTTGTAAAAAAAGAAAGAAAGAAAGAAAGAGGGTCACATTGGGATATTCTAGGTCTTTGAGGGAAAAAAAACAAATAACAACAAAAATATAAAACGTGGCTTAAGGTGATAGAGAAAATATGCCATAATTAGATAATAGGAAAGCATTAGAAAACTCTAAAAAGAAGGATAATTTGTAAGCCAGAATATGTTCTATATAAGAAAATATAAAGATTTTGGCAAGACTAAGCAGTTACAGGAAGTAGAAGATTCCATCATGACATAATTTGAACATAATGATTTCAGTATTGATTTATTTTTGTTCTTGTGTGTTCTCATATCTAGATTTTGGGTTTTTAGATTTTGGATTTTTTTTTAGCCACTAAGCTTAATCCATTTGACTAAAACCTTTTCCTCTGTTTCATCAAAATGTCCCGACAAGCAAGATTCAAGTTTATGTCAGTGAAACTCACAAACTTTTGCAGTTATAACCAAATTTGAAAAGTATTATAAGTATTTTTTGTTATTTTTGAAGCATTAAAACATTAAACAAGAATAAAAGTGAATTACTCCATTTTTGTTACCAGTAGACTTTATTATTAGCACAAGAAATTAAGAATTTAAACAAAAACTATCCCTAACTAATCATTTATGGAGGAATTCTTCTATAAACACTTAATTTTTAATAAATTTTTATAGTAAGGGCAAGGAACCAGGAGAATGACATGGTTCCTATTACTCAACTTAATCGTTGATGTTTTTAGGTGGGGGAATGGAATGCTAATAAGTACATGGGTTGTTATTTTTGCTCCTATATTCAGCCTTAAGTGAGATTAAACTGCATTATACAATACTGGTAGGTAGGAGTATTTCATTATTCCAGCATATTCCTTGTTCTCCTATTTATGTTGAATATTCATGGGAATAAAACAAAAGTTGATTAAGCATATAATATGTGTAAGAAACTGTAAAGTTATCCAGAAAAGAGGAAGACTGAAAACAAAAAAAAAAAAATAATTTTTCCCTTGAGGTTTTAATCTACTTTGAGATTAAAAAAACACACCCAATAAATTTCATAAGTAAATACATTATAATTTGAGGGAAAAAAATGTTTTAAAAAAATGGGGGAAAAGTGCTTTAGAAGAAGGTAAATTAGCTTAATCTTGAAAGAAGCTGGGAATTTTAAGAGACAAAAGTGTTTTAGGTAACTCAAAAGATGAAAGGTGTACAAGCTAAGAGCAAAGATAGTTTTTTTCTTTTCATTTTTACTTTACTATTATTACATTTTACATTGAGAGGAGGAGAACAAGTATGTATTTAGGGTAAAAACCAAAAAACTTGACTTTTAGAATAAAAAAAATTAAGGTTTAGTTCTTTCAACCTTGAAAGTTATATTTGACTCTTTTCTTTCAACCTTCATAGCTAATGAAATGTCAAGTACTGACAATCCATTTAACTGCATTTGTGAGGGTTATATATGAAGCTATAAGCAATTCAGATACAAAAAGTAACTGGTGTCCAGTTTTATATGTTTTTATTCAACAGCCCAGTCTTAGATGTGTCTAATAGTAGTGCTGAAAATATCTTTGTTCTTTGTCATGTTCTACCCTGTTTTTGTTCCCGTTTAAGACTAAACTGATTCACTTATTCTGACAAATCCTTTCTTCTGGTCTTTTAATTAAAACTCAATGCATCTCCTCATCTAGCTGCCTCTAGAGTCCAAGAAATCGGTTTGTCTTAAAAGCCTTTGTTTAGTTGTTAGAAATGTTGTGACCCTCTGTGGGGGCTTCTGTTTAAAAAAAATATTGGTTTGCCATTTCTTCCTTCAGTTCATTTTATAGATGAAAAAATCTAAAGAAAATAGGGTTAAATTGTCAATGGTCACAGAGCTAGTTCTCAAGAACTCAAGAACTCTTATCCGCTGAACCATCTATCTGTCCCCTCTTAAAGTCTGACTATTGCATTTTAAGGCAAAACTACCTTCAATATTCATTCTGTCTAAACTCTCCTACTCATATACACCTAGAACCTATAAGTAATCTATTCAACTCAAAGCTCACATCTGTATCATATAAAATCCTGATTATCAACAAATGTAAAATGTAGAGATTCCATAATTTCTAGCAGGATATATGGCTTTCTTATTTCTTTGATGAGTTTATCTGGCAGGGGGATGGGGAGAAGATTTTCTTCATTACTTTTTTTTTAAAGTCTGGATTATCAAATACTGATTTTTTTATCTTTTGCTGTTTTTTGAGGTGAAATGACCACACTAAAAATTTAATAAATTTTTATGATAAAATTTCAATAAGTTCCAGCACTATATTCATAGTGAGAAGGAAGAATTTAAATTATGTTGCTTGAAATAAGGAAAACTTTCAATCAGTTTTCTCAAATTTGGAAAAAAAAATTACATTTTCAAAACTCTCTACCCTGTCATCTGAAGACTTCAACTTAAATACCTATATATATATATATATATATATATATATATATATAGAGAGAGAGAGAGAGAGAGAGAGAGAGAGAGAGAGAGAGACTCACTCAATGCTTGCCTCTCATCCCATTTCACTTTTCGTCTAAACCTTCTTGCAACCTGCTTTCAGATTGCATCATTCAAATGAATGTCTCTCTAAAATTATCCATGATCTCTTAAATTATCAGATGCAGTGAACTTCAATGAATCTTCTACTTAAACTCTCAGTAGCACTGGACCTTGATGATTACCTTTCTGTCCTGCACAGTCTTTCATCTCTGTGTTTTGATGATAGATCTTTGGTCCTCTTATATGTCTGATGCTCTTTTAAGTCTCTCAAGATTCTGACCACTACCTCTCCTCCTCCTCCTCCTCCTCTTCCTTCCCTTCCTCCTCCTTTATTTCCTCCTTCTCCTCCTTCTTTCTCTGGGTGTCTCTCTCTGAATTTCTCTGTCTCTGCCTCTCTCTCACACCCACATACATACATTCCCTATCTCTTTGTCTCTGTGTGTCTGTCTCCTCTATGCCATCTCAATTCATGATCTTATTAGCTCCCATCTACGGTCACATCTAAATCACCAGGCCAATCCTGAGCTTCATTACCAACTAGACAATTCAAAATGTTACCAGAGTAAGCTTTTCTAACTCAGCATGTTCAAAGGCGAACTCATTTTTCTCCCTCAAACCTTCTCCTGAACCTCTCCTACTATGGCTCTCCCAGGCACCTAGTCATGCAATCTTTCCTCATTGTCATTTTCTCACTTTCACTCTAAGTATCCATTGAAGGCCCCAAACTTGCTTTATCCGTATCTCATGCACATGCCGACTTCACTCCAAACAGCTACCACCTCACTTCAGTCCCCTGTTATCTTTCACCCAGCCAATTGCAGAACTCCTTTATTTTTCCTTCTTTATAAATCTATTACTACTTCAATCCATGCTCTGCATGAGGACCAACAATTTTCCAAATTCCTGTGTCTGACTTTATCATTCTCATGCCCTATTCACAGCAACTTATTGAATAGGGGGTGAGAATTATTCTGTTATTTAAAGTTCTACACAACTAGATTATAGGCCATACCTTGCCAGACTTTTACATATAACTTTGTACATTCTGCAGTACAGTCATACTAGTATACTTGTCATTCATTATATGTCACGATCCATCTCCCATCTCTGTGCTGTTGCATTCATGTTCCTTTGCCTAAGGTCCTCTCCTTCCTTACTACCTTCAGCTTGGAGAATATTTGGCCTCATTCAATATCCAATCCCAGATATTAATACTGTTCCTGTAAGGTTATCCTTCACGTACACATCTTAGATCTTACAAATACCTATTAATTCGCATGTGGTTTCTTCCAACAAGAGAAAAAGAAATCCAAGAGAGCAGGCATGGTTTTTATATCTAAATCACTTAAGCTTATCACAAAACCTTTCACAAAAAAGGTGTTTAATGAATGCTTATTTGTTGATTGATTGCATGAGTTAATGAATAACCCTTCAAATAGAAACTGAATGACCATTTTGTCAAGGATTTTTATAAAGGGGACATTTTATGTACAATATGGCCTATAATAACTTCTGAGGATCTTTTCCAATTGTTTATCTTCATTCCCTTGGTATTTTTCAAGGTGACTAGCACATAAAATCTCTCATTTGTTTAAATCAATTTGTTTAAAATTTTTGTTTCAATCTAAATTCATTCAGTTCAAAACTCTCCCCAATGCACTGAGAAGTATAGAAATATGATTACATGCATGTATATATATATATAGTTATGCAAACTATATTTCCATATTAGCACTGTTGGAAAATTGAAAAAAGAAAAATCAAGAAAAACAAAGTGAAAGAAAATATGCTTTAATCCTCATTTGGTGTTCATCAGTTTTCTCTCTGAAAATGGATAGCATTTTCCATGATCAGTACTTCAGAATTGCCCTATATTAATAAGAATAGTTAAGCCTTTCACAATTAATTGCCATTATAATATTGTTGTTGATGTATATAATGCTCTCCTAGAGCATTTTGAATCATATTATGAAAGTTTTTCCAGATTTTTGAAACCACCCTATTCATCATTTCTTATGCACAATAGTATTCCGTCACATTCTTCTTCATCTCTTCCCCAGCTGACCTAATTCTTCACAAAAAGAACTGCTATAAATGTCTTATCTACACATATATATATATATATATATATATATATATATATATACACACACACACACACATACACGCACTATATACATACAAACACACACATACACACACTTATGTATTCTCTTCCACTGATCTCTTTGGCATATAAATGTAACAATGGTGTCTCTGGGACAAAGAATATAAAGAATTTTATTCTGGGTATGGGTCCAAATTATTCCCCAGAATGGTTGGACCAGTTCACAGATTCAGCAAAAGTGCAGGAGTGAACCTATTTTTTCCACATCTCCTCTATTCTTTGTCATTTTCCTTTTGTATCATGTTAGCCAATCCAATAGATGTGAGGTGGTATTTCAAAATTCCTTTATTTTACATTTTCTCTAATTATTGATTTAGATTGTATATTACTATGTAACTTTGATTTGTTTTTCAGAAAACTGATTATTTATATTCTATAATCCTTTCTTATTTGGGGAATGACTCATTTTTATAAATTTGATTCAGTTCTCTTATATATTTGCAAAATAAAACCTTTTATCAGAGAAAGATACTATAAAAAAATCCCTCCAGTTTCCTGATTTACTTCTAATTTGGCTAAACTGATTTTTATTTGTGCTATTTTTTAAAAATTTTATGTAATCAAAATTAGCCATTTTAGTTGCCATGATCCTCTTTGTCCTTTAGTTATGAAAGCTTCCCTTATCCCAAAATCTCTCACATTTTCCTCATTTTCCCTTAATTACTTATGTCTGATTCATGTACACATTTTGGCTTATCAGACACATGATAATTGTCTCCTAATAAACACATATTTGAAATAAACTCCAATCACTAATTCTAATATGTAATATATATTAGGACAACTTTTGTGGTATGTAGATATAAAGGAACTAAAATGACTAATATATTATTATTATTATTGCTGTTTTTATCTTCTGAAGACAAAGTTGTTTTCCCTAATTAGGTAAAGGCCATAGAAAATATTTTGCTCTTGTCAGCCTCTTCTTGTAAATGACCAGAACAACATGGTCATAAGTTTTTGAGCACAATTAAGTTACCACAAGCAATCAAGCAAAAAGCAGTACAGGTATAGCTAAACAATTATGGATGGAAAGTTGATTTCAGTAACCATTTGTAAAGTGTCTGTTTTACTAAAAGTACTCAGGTCAATTGGGTAGGATAGTAAAGATCCTGCTCTCAATGAGTTTATAATCTAGCAGGGAGATCATATGCACAGAAATATTAATAGCTACCACAGTACAGGATGAAGCATAAAAAGCACAAAGATTCAAGGTCTTAAGAAAAAAGATTAATTGCATAATATTCTGAAAGATGAATTGCAGAAGACTTCAGTTATCTTATGTAGAAGACAATTCTAATTATTTACTCTTGAGATTCTCACCTCAAGTATTCTAACAAACTAACAATTGGCAAGTTAGAAAAATCATTTGATGACTCTGGATTTATTTCTTCTCATTTCAAAGTGACAGGCTTTTACTAAATGAACTTTGAAATATCTCTTGGCTCTAAAATTTTAAATAATTTTATTTGATCCTATTTTTAGTCAAGAATCTCTCTTCCTCATTACCTGAATGCTGTGTTTTTTGTTTTTAAATTTTGCTTCTCCTCTACAATTCAAGCTGACCCACTCTTCTCACTACCCAAAAAATTAAATTGAATTATTTTCCTAATTCTTCGTTTCTTCTTTATATTAAAGCTTTTTATTTTTCAAAACATATATGTGGACAATTCTTCAACATTAGCTCTTCCAAACCTTGTGTTCCGATTTTTCCCTTTTTTTCTTCTTTTCTTATGAATAAAACAAATGACACCATTTCCTTTTGCCTCCAGCTAAAAGCCCAAATTCTATTTTTATTGAACTGTTCTGTAATTTTTATTAAGAGCCACTTGGTGATTATATTTTTCTGTCCTGAAGAATGGTTGTCTTCAAGTCTGCTGAATTTTCAACCATATCAAAGTAGTCTCTGTGTTTTTGTTTTCTTCCCCCACTTCCCAACACTCATTCCTGGGAGCTCTTCTTTTTCTATTCTTACTTTTTAGCTTCCACAGTTTCCATTATGATCTCTTTTTAAATAATTTCCATAAATTTGTATTATATATAAACACACAGATGTAGATATGTAAATTTATATGCATGTACGCATGTATATAAACATGTGTGTGTACATACATAGCTCCAATTATAATATATGTATGTGTATGAATAGGCACAGCTCCATACACACAAATACATTATTATGGTTCTCTAGTCTCAGTCATGCCCAACTCTGTTACCTCGTTTGGGGTTTTCTTGAAAAAAGATACAGGAGGTGCTTGTCTTTTCCTTCTGCGGCTCATTTAAAATGTATTGCATGCTCTTTGTGCTTGCCCTTTCTCTCCCACATCACTCTTCTCTCCTATCTCTGTGTTGTTTTGTTTTTATTCCCTCCTCCCTTCCACCTTGGGACATATCCCATCTAAGCTCTAAGGATCCCCACACCTATCTGAGGTCATAAACACAGTTGTGTCTGGAGGTTTTGATCAAGAATACATTTACATCTTAGGTTTCTAAGGGTGCCCTTGAGTTAGGAATGATTGTCTGATGTCATCAGCTCAAGCCAGAATTGGCCAGAACTCCCCCTCCTCCCAGATTATCAGCTCAGTGTCATTTAGTTATCATGCCTAAAATGGCTTTGAAAATGGGTTGTTTACTAAAGCGGTACAGTAGGAAGAATTGGTTAAAAAAAAATTCCAAAAGTCACTATCACTATCTTTAATTAAAGACAGTATTTCATAAGTACATATAGAGTCCAAGATAAAGTAGATTCAGATTTATAGAGAACTTATAACTCACAGATCTCATTTCCCAAGAGCTCCTATTTTCTCAAAACAAAACAAATAAACAAACAAAAAACTCCAAACATTTCATCTGTTGGAGTGTCAATGAAATCCTGAATCAGCCAGGTTCTTTAATATGCTACTTAGGAAATTTTGAATCTATGCTCAGTTTTTACTTGGCTCTCAAGAGAAACATTATCTTTAGCCAATCAGGTGTCACCAGAATACTGATGAGGACATGGGAAAATCCTAAATCTTTTTCACTTTTTGAAGTGCACAATATTTTCTGTAGGTCATTAAGTAAAAAGGGTAAAGGAAAGAAGAGCCATGACCAAAGTTGAGGTTTCTTTTGCTTTTGCACAAGTGGCCTTCTCATGGATGTGAGTTAGAAGACCAACCTGGCTCTCATTTCCAAAAATGATTCTGGTTCTAATTAGCTTTATAATTTAAAGTCATCTGCTGAATGTGACAGTTTCCTTAGCTTATTTGAATACTCCATTAATTGAAACATATCTTTATATTGGAATTTTCTTGATTCTTTCAAAACTCATCTCTACTTGCACCTTCTACCAAAGACCAATCTAGTCAGTCAACAACACTATCACATCTTTCTCAAATTATTAGTAGTAGTAATAGGAGTAGTATTAATATTATTATTTTGACTAGGCAATCAGCTGAGAATTGAAAGTACTTAGCTGCTGGCTTGGTAAAGCATAATGGAAAGACATTTTAGTGAGTATTAAGGATGGTTTGAGTTCTTTATTGTCTTACAGGCATAAGGAAGAAGCATTTTTAACAGGTTATATTGATCTATTATAAGATTTTTTTCATCCTGAAAAGAGGATATAACCAAGATGTTCACCTGGATTAGACTATAGTTAATATTTCTGAAGTTGAATAACTACCTTTCTCCTAAACAAAAAAAGAAAGAAACTCCATGATCCCAAACACATATTTTTTTTAATCTCAATGTGGTGTAGTGTCCTTTTCTCCCATTTCTATTATTTAGTGAAAACCCCTTTATTCCCATTGCTGAATCCTACAAGAGCTCTGACATTTTGATTTCTCCAAAAAAGAATGTTCTTAAACATTTATAGACTACTTTGCTCCAAAATAGACCTTTACCACATAATATAGATTGAAATTGTGACTCTTAAATTGAAGATCTAGTCTTTGTGATGACAGCCAGATGGTGCAGTGGATAGAGTATTGGACCTGGAGCCAGGGAAACTCATCTTCCCAAATTCAAATCTGGCCCCAGGCACTTTAGCTATAGGACTTTGGGAAATTCGCAGTTCTGTTTGCCTCAGTTTCCTCATCTATAAAATGAGTTGGAGAAGGAAATAATAAATCACTTCAGTATCATGAAAATTCTACATGGGATTATGAAAACTTGAACATGACTGAAACGATTGAACAAAAACAATGTCTTATGAAATTATAGAATTCATCTATTATTATATATCATTATTATATATTACATTAAGGGAAGCAAGGCTTCTGATTTGTAGGAACTAAAGAGAGATATTTATAATAAAGTGAATTTATAAACCTATAAAAATTCCCAAATAAGAATTCTTTATTTTTTGGCAAACATAAAAAGTATGTATATGCCTCTGACTTTTCCAGCAAATGTATATGTTATCAAAATATGTGCATATCAATTTAGTACATTTAAAACACTGTAGAATATTTCCCTCAAGAGATTTTTTAAGGAAATCCTGCAACACAATATAATCATTAGCTATTCGTTCAATTTTAAGTACAAAAACGTTAGCTTTAAATCCTGACTCTAATATATTTATGATTCATACTTCTTTTTCCATATAACATTAATATCTATATTTCTATTGCTATCCACATAGAAATAAGCATATATATTTGAATGTGTGTATATATTTACATACATACATGTAAGCACACACACATATATGATAAGCATTAAGTATACAATGGTATACTTATACTTATGGTATACTCTGTGACAAAGATAAAAGGCAGTTTCTACCCTCAAGGAACTTAGATTCGAATGAAGTCATCACCTAAATGGGAAAGAGAAAAGGGATTGAAGCTAAACTGATGAGAAAAAGTTAGAAAGGACTCTAAGGGTCCTCAAACTTTTTAAATAGGGGGCCAGTTCACTCTCCCTCAGACTGTTGTAGGACCAGACTATAGTAAAAACAAAAACTTTATTTTGTGAGCTTTTAAATAAAGAAACTTCATAGTCCTGGGTGAGGGGGATAATCGTCCTCAGCAACCCGCAGGCCTTAGTTTGAGGACCCCTCAGAGAATAAAAATGTCAACCAGAAGTAAGAGCTGGACACATCAAAGAAACTGACCTTGAATGTTACTTTGCTAACATGTAAAGTGATAGAAATTGAAACGTGATTTCTGAGGTCCTTTCTAGGCTCAATCTTTTAACAAGTCCAGATTTTTTGTAAAATATATTATAAAACCTTAAATTGAGATATTTTGGCATCTCATGTGTATACATGTTGTACATTCTAGTATCTGAATCAGGTTTTATTCACCTTTTCCCATCTTTTAATAATAATGCAATATTATATGAATTCCTTCTCTAATATCTATGACATTTCATTTGCTAATACCAATTAATAGTTTGTCATAAATAACAAAACGAGATTTTTCAGTATTTGCATAAAGTTTTTTTTCTGTCTCTTAATTGTCAGATTTAATTTTAAATAACTTCAAAAAATGGAATTTTGATCTAAATTTAAAAAAGCATGCTGAGAAAATTGGAGCAAGCTTGCTACTAGTTTAAGTTCACATTTCAGGAATGTTTTCAAGTTTTCTTCTGCTTGAGATAGCTATGCATATGTGTACAAACAGGGATATTGATTTCTTGCTTATTAAAAAATTTAAAATCTAAAAATATGACATATTTCAAGGGGATAAAAGTTTGCTAATAAAAATATACAGAAGTTAAGCCTCAAAATCTAAGGAAGATTGTAAAATTATAAAAATACCATGATGCGCTAAAATAAAAAAGCAAAATTTAACAAATAAATTGATTTTAATTAGTCAAAATAAATTATTTTTAAAGGGAACAATTTTTTTGTTTTTCTTTTTCTTTTCCCCAGAATGTCAGTTACAAAAAAATTACTAAATTCTTCATAATGTGACAGTATTGATTGATTGAAATGACAGAGAAAACAAAAGTTCAAAATTCTGAGCATATCAATTTATTAAGTAAATTAATGGCAATTGCATAACAAATTGTGAGCAAGTTTCCTCAGCTTTGTACTGGACTCTGAATACTGGGAGCAACACATTTTTAATGTGTTAAAAATATAAAGCAGAATATAAGACTAGGCAATATGATTTCTAATTGGAGAAAAGATTAGGAATTTTCCAAGCTGTGAAAGTAGGGTAAATGACTTTCAAGAGTTGAGAGGTAGAGAGCAAGCAGGTGATTTTATATATATATATATATATACCTGTGGATCAGGATGTCATTTGATTTCCACAATTAGCAAACAAGAGGAATTAACAGAAAAAAGATGAAGCTTAGGTCTCAAAAATGAGTCAGTTTTGCAAGACTGAGTCAGTTTGGTTCATATAATTCACATATATTTCTCAGTGGTGAAAAAGAATATATCAATTACTTTTAAAATGGAAAATAAAAAAGAGTATGAATCCCTGAAAAATAACTTAAGAATTAATATAAAGTAACATTCCTTGTTGGAGGGGATGTGGGAAAACAGGGACACTAATACATTACATTGTTGGTGGAAGTGTGAATACATCCAGCCATTCTGGAGAGCGATTTGGAACTATGCTCAAAAAGTTATCAAACTGTGCATACCCTTTGATCCAGCAGTGCTACTACTGGGCTTATATCCCAAAGAGATCTTAAAGAAGAGAAAGGGACCCGTATGTGCAAGAATGTTTGTGGGAGGTCTCTTTGTAGTGGCCAGAAACTGGAAACTGTGTGGATGCCCATCATTTGGAGAATGGCTGAATAAATTGTGGTATATGAATATTATGGAATATTATTGTTCTGTAAGAAATGACCAACAGGATGATTTCAGAAAGGCTGGGAGAGACTTACATGAACTGATGCTGAGTGAAATGAGCAGGACCAGGAGATCATTATATACTGCAACAACAATACTATATGACCATCAATTCTGATGGACCTGGCCATCCTCAGCAATGAGATGAACCAAGTAAGTTCCAACAGAGCAGTAATGAATTGAACCAGCTACAACCAACAAAAGAACTCTGGGAGATGACTATGACCATTACATAGAATTCCCAATCCCTATATTTTTGTCTGCCTGTATTTTTGATTTCCTTCACAGGCTAATAGTATACTATTTCAAAGTCTGATTCTTTTTGTACAGCAAAATAACTGGATAGGTATATTTAATATCAACCTGCCATCTGGGGGAGGGGATGGGGAGAAGAAGGGGAAAAATTGAAACAAAGTGTTTGGCAATTGTCAATGCTTTAAAATTTACCCATGCATATAACGTGTAAATAAAAAGCTATTTAAAAAAGAAAAGTAACATTCTTAATAATTCCCACTGAACGTTTTCCAATGTTCCATTTAATCTGAAGTCATTAAAACTAAAAGATGTAAGATTACTTTTTGTTCAGTTTACAATAAAACTTTCATTTGATTTTGATACTGGACCTTTCCTTTACTTGCAACCTTAAAATGAAATCTATATTTCGTCACAGAGTATTGGAGTTCACATATACTATAACAAATGGCATCATAATTACTGTAGCCAGTCTTTTGACAGTTAAATTACTTTGTATAATGAATCATAAATTGTTTAAAAATCTCTTCTAAAGAAAAACTGCCATATTTTTAAATGTCTTTGTTTGCTAATTTTCTTAAATTCAAAGATGCTTTTTAATACATCTCCCTTTGCATTTTCCACAATTGATTTGAAACTATTGTAGAGAAAGAAAATAATAATGCATTTCATAAAATTTTAGTGAAAGTATATAAGCTACTATATTGGGGTTCAAAATGCTTTCAGCAAGATCCCCATTTTTATTAAACTTTTTATCTTCTATATAATTCAATTATATAGTCAGAAATCACTATATACTTAAGTATAATTATGTTCAACTTAGCTAGCCTTGATGAAGTGAAGAGTATAGATCTAATTCCTAAAGAGCTATGCTTTTTCCTGCAGGGAAGATTGTCTTTTAGAACAACTACAGTTGTAAAGATGTGATAATTTCTATTTTTGTATTAAAAAATAACATTTTGTATTTGAGCTCTTCTTTTATAAACTTCACAAGTAATGGGAAAGAATCATTTATAGTAATAGTTTACATTAAAATGCTACCTGGTTTTCCCTATTTACTTTCCTGTCCTCAGTTTCCTCCTTTGAAAAATTAATTTGGACTAGCTTCTATGACTTAGCTCTAAAACTATGGTATTATTATTTTTATAGTTCCATATATCTCCCCAAAATGGAAAAGTGAGATTCAATTCAGAAGCAGAAACTGTTTATCTCTAGTTTGGTTGTTTGGACCAAAATAGCATCCTAATCGCCCATTTCCAAAGTTAAATGGAAATAAGAGATTAATTCTTAAGAAACAAAGTTTTGTTATTTAACAAGTTTTGGGACTAATTCTTAATCAAAGTAGATTTGTATTTCGTTTGTTGTCCATTAGATTTTTAGGTTCAAATAGCCTTACATGAAAAGTTTATGGTGCCCATCGATTGAATGGATTTATAAAAATAAAATATTTTTGGATCATACTTGTAGGAAATATTGTTTTATGTTATAAATCAAATTTTGGAAAACACATGGTATCTATCTCATTCTGCTTCTCCATAAAACAAAAAATTTATTTAAAAATATTATTTTTCTGGCTGTGTTTTACAACTTGGAAATCATAGGATGCCATATAATGGAATATAACAATGTCCAAAGAATCAAAATTGACAAGTCACCCAAAGGACAATAGGGACGTGCGTATTGCATCTAATCTTGTTACTAATGCTATATCTTAAGAGACTTTTCAAAAGATAACATCAAAGATAAATGTAACTGGAAACGACAGGCTAGGTGTGTTGAGAGACAAACGATAAATGGACAGCCAGCCCCAATGAAAATTTAATAGAGGGAAACCCAAAATATCAAAATTCCAGCTCTCTGAATGAGCCTCACATGAATGAAGTGCGTGAGCAAAGAGGATAAGAAAACATGAAGAACAGCAGCATAAGAATATGTAGAGGGTGGATAGTCTGTAAGATTCAAGGGAGTATTCATATCAATAATGCACTATTGGTGGATCAAAAAATCCTCTTAATGAAAAGAGAAACTTATCATACCCTATAATATAATTTAAGGTTTGTGTTTAATATTATTTTGGTTTTTTTAGCTGCTATTTTACTAAAAACAAAAAACAAAAGAAACAGAATTTCAGTGCAAAAACCTTCATTAAAGCAACGTGTTGGAAGTTTAGATATATATGGCAGGAATAAAATTCAAAGTTACTATGTCCAAAGCAAAAGTAAATCACTTATACAGCTTGCAAAATTATATTAACTATATTAGAAACCATATTAAAGCACAAATTAATATTAATTATAGTTATAAGAAATTCCCCTTATTGGCATGAAAACCAGCTTCTGGTTGCATTAACTTTTGAATTTGCTGATAGGAAGTTTTGTGGGGAAACAAAACCTTTCATTAGGACAGTTTCAGTTCAGTTTTATTTGGGTAAGTCTATGTCAAATAGAGTTGGACACAAGGCTGACTGTGTAAATATTCAATGATGAGGCCATAAAATGTTCTACAAGACAGGGCTGTGTCAAGTTATACTGTAGCAATTATTTCTTTGAAATCACTAGGAAAATAGCTGCAATTCTTCTTTTTACAATCCTTTTAAAATCTTTATAAGCCCATTTGAGGGCTATTTTAGAAATGAGAAATAAATAGAAATTTGCTATATTATCCCCATTTATGTATTTAAAAAAACTAGGATAATTTTTATACCCATTTTTCAGTTTTCCCTCTGAGCCATCATTGTCTAAACTATACAAAACATTTTCATGTTAGCCATGTTGAAAAAAAGGAAGAGAGAAAGAAAAGAGAAGAGCAAAGGAGAGGAGAAGAGAGGAGAGGAAGAAAGGAAGGGAAAATATACTGTAGTCTGCATTTATATAGCATGTTTAATTATGTCGTTCAGAATTGATTTCCATCATGTTCAGAGCAGCTATGTCATTCATCTATCATCCTATAATAATGCAGTCACTATTTACAATGTTCTCCTGGTTCTGCTCAATTCCCCTTTTTTTAGTTCATAATAAGTCTTCCTAGATTTTTCTGAAACCATTCTACTCATCATTTCTTATACAACAATAGTATTTCATCACAATCAGGTAGCATAACTTTTTCAGTCATTCCCCAATTAATAGACAATTTTCAATTCTTTGCCACTGCTAAAAAGCTACCACAAATACACAGACACACACACACACACACACACACACACCTGCATTGTGCACTTACATATAATCCTTTTCCTTTTTTATCACTTTGTGATATAGACCTAGTAGTGGTATTGCTGGGGTCCAAGAGTATGCACAATTTTAGAGTACAATGCATATACTTCTTTTCCAAAATGACTGGATAAGTTCACACCTCTACCAGCAGTATATGAATTTCCCAATTTTTCCATGTGCCCTTCAACATTTGTAATTTTCTGTCATTTAAGTCAATCTGATAGATGTGAAGTAGTATGTCAGAATTGGGAGTGAACAAAATTATCCATTTTATATCTCATAATACTTTCTATCTCAAGTTTATTCATAAATTCTTAACCTATCCATAAATCTGATAGGTAACATTTTCAAAATTTATCTAATTTATGAGTTTCCTTTATGTCTTTTCTTTGTGGTCACATAACAATTTTACCATGAGTTTGGCAAATAGTCTAAGATAGAACTCTATACCAGATATCTTTACAATTTTCTCTACTTTTTTGGTTACCAAATAGTGAATTCTTATCTAAAAAGCTTAAATTTTTACATTTATCAAAAACAGAAATTATAATAATCATTTAATATTGTGTATTGGATATTTATTCCACTAATATATTTTTAAAAATTTTAGCTACTACCAGAGAACTTTGATAATTACTATCTTATAATACAATGTACTGCCATTTGTTATTTTACATTTTTTCATTATTTTTTGCACCTCTTTATCTATTTGAGTAATTATAATTTTTCAAGAGTTAACTTGAATGAATTTTGTGCTTCTTTTACCATTTGATCAATTCTGTTTTTATAGTGTTATTTTCTGTGGTGTTGTTTTTTTTTTTTTTTTTTGCCTTTTTTAAAAATAATCTGTTGACTGTCTTTTCATAACTTTCTTGCATTTTCTCATTTCTTCTCCAAATTTTTCCGCTACTTCTCTTTTTGATGTTTTTTACTCCTTTTTCAAACTCTTCCTGGAATTTTTATTCAGCTTTTCTACAATTCACTTTTTTTTTTCTTTTGAGGTTTTTCTTATAATTGTTCTTAAATTTTCTTCTACATTTCTGTCTTTATCTTCCATGTCACCATTGTAACCTTTTTTAGTCAGATTATTTTTTGTAGCTTTTTACCCATTTTATCCCTCTTTGTTCTTTGAAGAGAATCTTGTTTCCCTTTAGCTACAAGTACTAGTCCTCCTCTTAGCCCCAAAACTGTGAGAAGGTCTGCTTCTCTCTTGCACAAATCTTAGTGTTTCTTTGATCTTTGGATTAGAAACCAGGTCCCTTACTCCATTGTGAAGGGCCCCAAACACTCTTCTCTGCCCTGGATCCCTATTCCACTGAGCCATACGTATTATCACTATTTTTGAACCTGAAATTGTGACTTGTGCCCCTAATGTCCTGTAGGTGTAAGTACTAGTGATCCTTTCTGCCTCGTCTGGGACTCCTGCTTCCTTGTGAGAGCCCATAAAAATTCTTCTTTTTACAATCCTTTTAAAATGTTTATAGGTTAACATAATAGTTTAGATTTTGTCTACCCAATGAATATAATTGTGTTACATCATGTGACTGGATACTATGACTATTAATTTATTTTTAAATTTCCTTAAGATATTTTATTAGTCACATTACATTGTAAACTCAAAATAAGCTTCAAGTCAATTAAAACTCTAATGATTTGTTTTTTTTTTAATTTTAATAGTTGTTATCGAGTTAGATCTACCATATCTATGTAAGATTGTTCGCACAAAAATGACTTAATGTTTTCTCTATGTCACATTTTGTTATAACGCATATTGTCAATGTGACTTTAAGTATTTTTTCTTTCAATATATCATTTGCAGCTTCCCACCTTCTGTCATCTGCAGATTTGTTAAGCATCCATTTATTCAGTTAAATAATTGTTAACAAAGAGAGACAAAAGACATTGCTTTTAAGGATTTCTATTCAATGCCTTTTCAAAGTTGACAAACAGAATTATTAATCAATACTTTGTCAGATTGTTTCAGTTATTCAGTCAGCCATAAATCCACCTAAGTGCACCAAAAACTAATCTATTTCATTTAAAATATATAGTGCCAAACTTTGGCAATGCTTTTCTAAAGTCAAAATTTTCTAAGTTCATAATTTTTCCCTGAGAATGATGTTATACCAATAAAAATGGCCACAATGGCTTTTCTTAATAGGAAGATCTAAGTTGGGAATGATTGGAACTGATAGATTAAATAGATTTATAACATGTGAGAGGATAGAGAGATTGTCAGAAGAAGTAAGATGAGACATAAACAAGTAATCTCTATCAGAAGATCCTATAAGCCTACTTCAGCATTAAAAGATCTCAGCATTAAAGCATATGTTATTAGGCAACATATGAATTTCAAAGTAAAATTGTGAAATCTGACAGCAGGCAACAAAGAACCAGGCACAGAACAATGCAGAGGCTGAACAGTAGGTCTTAGAAGGACTGGTAATACTGAAAACTTGAAGGATGTAGAGTTTCAAGGAAAAAAATCAAACAATGGGTTGATGGGAGAAGGACTATTACTAGAGGAGGAAAAAGATGCAAAGCAAGAATTTGGTCATAAGACTCCAGATTATAAAATTAAATGACTAGATTTGAGATGTGAGGCATTGGGTATAGAAATGCCTATTTTGGCATTATCCATATTTGGATAAATCATGCAGTTGAGGGAAAGCTTACAGCTTACAGATAGAATTCCCTCAAAGTTAATAACATATTTTACAGTTTCTTTTTTAAAAATGTAAAATGGATGATATGGTCTTGATTATTTGGTAATTAGATGAACCTGGAAATTTATATGACAGGACAAGCAGCTGATTGGTGTCCGTCTACAGTGAAATTCTTGAAGTATTTTTGGGAAGAAAGAGAGCGAGACAGAGAGAGAAATTTCCTGACTTTTCAAAACATTCAAGTCATTTTGTATTTTATCATTGTTACTAAGCTAGTAGATTCCCTAGGGATCATTGCGATTTTCCTTATCTTCTCCTCAAAGTTACAGATCCAAAACACAAAAATACTCTATGAGGAAAACTATAATCATTCTGAAGTTAGATTGAACATCGGAAAGACTTATTAACACTGGTCACTTAGAAGCATCTGTATATATGGAAGTTCTAGGTGATAATTCTAATACTATAGAAATTATTTGGAAAAATAGACAAAGGAGGACTTCTACAAAATGTTTTTTTTTTTAAAGATACACAAATGTAACTGATACATAATTCAGGAAGAACACTGCATCAAAAGACATATATAGAGAGAAACAGAAAGAGTGAGAAGAGAACTGCAATTGAATTTCTTTAATGAAGATTGTTGCAAAAAATTTAAATAAAATATAAACAATGAGGTTATAGTAACATCACAAAACTCATACATTGGCCAGGTTGTTTTATAACAGGAATAGAGGACTGATTCAGTATTAGGAAAACTATCAACATAATTGACCCTATCAATAACAAAACTAACAAAAATAATGCAATTTGCTTAACATATGGGGAAAAAATTATTTTTCATTAAGCACAGCACTCATTCCTATCAAAACACTAGAAAGAATAAGAATTAAGTGAACTTTCTTTAAATTGGAGTATTACTTGTAAATGGCATGAATTAGAAATTTTACCATTAAAATCCAGGATGAAGCAAGGATGCCCTTTTGACCACTATCATTTGATAATATACTATAAATGCTGGCTATAGCAATAAGAAAGAAAAAAAATTAATGGAATTAGAATAGGCAGTAAGAAAACAAAACTCTTAGTCTTTGAAGGTATGATGATATGTATATTTAAGAGAATCCTAGAGAATCACTTAAAAAATCAGTTGGAACAATTAATTTTAGTCCAGTTATAGAATATACACCCACCTAAACCATCAGCAGTTCTATATATTATCAACATAGTCCAGCTAGAGGTGATAGAAACATGAATTTCATTTATAATAATTGTAGATAATAGATAATACTTGGAACTCTCCCAAAAAAAACCCAGGAACTACTATGAATACAATTACTATGAACACATTTCCCACAGAAATACAGACAATTGGAAAAATATTCATTTCCCAAAATGATACAAATGACAAGTCTGTCTAAACTAGTTTACTACATGCCATACCAATCAAATTTGATGGAGCTAGAAAAAATTTTTTCATCTGGAAATATAAAAGGTTAATGATATCAAGGGAATTAATTTTTTAAATTGAAATAATGTGGTTTAGCTGTACCAGATTTCAAACTGTGTTACAAAGCATTATCAAAACAATATAATACTTGCAAGAAATAGAGCAGTGAATCAATAGAATATGTTATTTCTGATTCTAAAATTGTATAAGAGAATTGTATACGTGTATAATACGTGTATAAACACATATGCTAAAAATGTGACCTTGTTTATTCTGAATATAAGATCTTAAAAATATGGATGTATTTAGTTCTAAGCTAAAAAACTGGATACACCAGTGGTGGAGGAATGAGACTTGGAAACAGAACTTACTCAAAGAGATCATAGATTTGTATCTACTAATTAGATGAAATATCTTTAAGGTGTTATGCTGCTTTCTAAATCATATATTGTACAAGTTTTTTTAAATGTATAAACTATATTTTAAAATGTTATCAGCTCTGCTGGACCTGTGTTTTAGTTTGTGAAGTGTTTGCTCAAAATTATTTAACTACTATTTATTTTCTGTATTTCAGAAGTTTGAGTTATTTGAAATTCATTTTATATACCCCATACATGGTAGTAAATTATTATAATAATAAAGCATTTGATAAATGCAAAGATTCAATCTTTTGAGATAAGAACAAACTATTTAGCAAAAAACTTCTGAGAAAACTAAATAGCAGTTTGGCAGAAATTAGGTATAGATAGATATTCCACACTCTATACCAAGAAAAGATCAAAATCAGAAAAATGAGAACATGACTTAGATATGAAAGTATATTCCCTCTCATATCTATGATAAGAAAAGAATTTATGACAAGAATGATATACTGTTACAGGAAGTGAAATAGATAATTTTGATTAAATTAATAAGGTTTTACACATAAAAAATTAATGCAGCCAAGATGAGCAAAAAAGCAAACCTAAGAAAAATTTTAATGAAAGTTTCTCTGATAAATGTTTCATTTCTCAAATATATAAAGAACGGAGTCAATTTAAAAGAATACAAGTCATTTTCCCAATTGATAAGTCGCCAACATATATAAACAATGAATTTTCAGAAAACAAAATCAAACCAATTTATACTCATGAAGATGCTCCTAATAACCGTAAGAAGATAAAGTAAATTAAAACAATTCTATCCACCTCCAGAAAAACAACTAATCACATCTTAATGCAGATTAAAACCTACTTTTAATATATTCCTTTTTTAAATTTTCTTTACCCTTTTTCTATATTTTTAATCTGTATTTCCTATCACATTATGACTATTATGAAAATATATTTTGTATTATTTCCCATGTATAACCTGTGTCAAACTGCTTGCTTTTTCAATGATGAGTAAGGGAAGGCAAAGAGAGAATTGGAACTCAAAAGTAAAAAAAAAAAAAGTTTAAAATTTTCTTTACCTGAAGTTGGAAATAATAAAGATTATTTTAAAAAATATTTTCAACAGTAATATGACATCACCAATCAACAAATTCTTTTAGTGACTTTTAATTTTAATTTTTAAAGGAAGTACTTCTGATCTATTCAATTTTATCTCATTCAATTAGGTCCATTTTTCGAGTGTGTTACAGACTTTGGAACTCAAATTGCTATCCAATTTCATATGTTTTCCAAATTTAAAACGCATGTCCTCATTTAAAATTATATGAAGCATTCTCCTTTATGGTATTTCCTTTGTTAAATACATTAAAAACTATGTTATCAAGCAGACATCCCTACATCCACTTCACAGACCTTCAAATTTTATATTGAACTCTTTCTGGTAACTCACCTATTTGGAATATATATATCTAATTATACTATGGAGTCCAACTAATATCTGTGGTGTTCTCTTCTTTTATATAATATAAGATAGTTCTCTCTGAGAGCAGGTTTCTTGGGGAGGTTTTCTGGAGGCAGCCTTAGTTTCAGTTAAAAGTAATAATCACCCAAATGCACTTAAAAGTTCTGATCTTTTATTGCTTCCTCCAAAATAGCCTGGTTAGTTTTTCTTAGAGGCCTATCTTTCTACTTGGTTCCAAGAGCTCTTACAGTTGTCCTTTGCCTCTGCTTTCTTCAGCCTCCAGTCAGCACAAAAGTGGAAGATGGAATGAATCTCTCTTGCCTCTGAGAGAGGGCTTCTGGCTCTCAATCTCCCAGAGTGTTCCTTCCAGTCTTGTCTCCTTGCCTGGGGCTGGGCAGCTTTCTGGAGAGCCTTTCAGACCAGCCTTGGTCTCAGTGGGGGAAGTACAGGAGGGCAGCCACCACCACAGGATGAATGAATCTGGTTGAGTCTCTGAGAAAGGGCTTCTCCTGAACTGACTTGACTGGCTCACTGAAGCTCTATTTATGCTCCTCCTTCAAGAATGGGATTGTGGCATCCGAGAGTGGGATTATGGGTTTCCTCCCAGAGTGCTCTCTGGCCCTAAGAGCTTCTTGGTTATATGAGCTCTCTAAAGGTGTGAACACAAGCATCATTTCTATCAGTTCTACTTAGTGCCTTGTTTCAAGTTCTGGCCCATAACATCTCCTTGTAGGATCAGATCAATCATACTGAGCCATGCTAAATTAGATAATTATTGTCTCTATCAACTCTAATGGCTTAACACTTTGTAAGGATTCCAACAAATATCTATCTTTATCACAAGAGTAGCATATTTTCTCAAATACTAAAGGAATGAAATCATAAGTTCATTCCCTATCCTTAACATATTTTTACTTTCATAGTCTCCAAACAATTTATATAGTCTAATAAATTAGAAATAAAGGAATGTTTTTATCTGGATCATGGAATTTAAAATATCTACTTTGATACTCTTCTCACTATTACAATTAATAATACAAGTATAATTGCCATAGCATTGAAAATATGAATATATGATAAATAATCATTTCTCTATCCCAAGTCAAGGTAAATAAAATTCTTCCTACATTCCTTACCATTTAAGAAATGTGCACTTTGGTATATTTCAAAAATTTATTTAAAGATTTAAAATTAATATTTAATATTCATTCAAATATATTAATCATCTACTAGGACATATGGTATGTAGGTGAGTGTCAGGCGCAGGGAGAAATGAAAATGCATATTAGATACCTTGCCTCTCCTTACAGATTTTATAGTCTCAGTAGAGTATATGTCACAAGAGACTAAATACACAAATTTTAATAATAAGAAAATTAGAATATGTGAAACAAAGTGTATGTAAAGTCTGAGAAGGAAAGATAGGTTCAAGACATCAATAATATCATGGTTTGATGCCATAGACATCATGAGGTGATATATTTTAATGATAACCTCATTTTTCACATCCCTCTAAAGAGTGCTATGAAATAAAGCCACTAGTATATTTCATAATACTCCTTAATTATTTTCCTTTTCAATAACATTTTTAAAATTAGAGAAATAGAATGCTGCAAGTTTAAAATGTAATTAGATTTCCAGTTTTTTACAATATCTTCATGATTAATATTCTTTCTAAGAAAAATTCTAGTCCATAGGCTGAATAAATGAAATAAAACTGACAGGAATGAGGAGTTTAAAAAAAATACAGATGCTACATTTTTTTTTTCAATACCTTAATAAGTTTTTGAAGTAATTTAAAATAGATTTACTGGCAAACTTGGTTGAAAATAGTTCTGTCAAATAATCTTTCACTTCAAATAAAAATATGATAAAAATAATATTTTAAGTCTTTTCATGCATCCATAAATCACTTTCCACTTTGTAAACAATAGTTAAATCTTCAACAGCTTTAAAGCCTTCAGGAAGATATTTCCACTCAGGGCTTACATTTATGAGAAATTGTAGCAAAAGCAGAGATAAGAACAATTGTCTGATTTTTTTTAAATGAAGTTTTAAATGAGTATTTCAATACAGGGGACTTTTAAAATGTCCTAGAGTTACCTCATTTTTAAGGTAGACAATAACTCTGTTTTTATATGACTGGATAATCTTCCAAGCCCAGAGGATATGAAGATTATATTTCATTAATAGAAACCTTTTCATTGGTTCAATATGCTATATTTCTTGATGAAAACTTGAGGAACTTTTACAAAATTAAATAGATGCATAACAATAGAACATGTACCTACATCTAAATAATTATGGGGAGGGAGTATTGGTGTTTTTGTAACTTGCATTCCTACTGCTTATATGATTGTCCTTCTAAATAAGTTGTATCTCATTATATGTTAAGTATATAATAACAATTAGTATAAGAATACAAGAGACATCCTGGTACAGTAGATGAAGAGCTCATTTCAAGGTTAGCAGTCAAAGTTTGGGTCCAAATACTCTTTTCATATACATACAATGAACCTGGATAAATCATTGCTCTATAAATTCACCAAGATTATTCATTAAAAAAAAAAAAATAATAAAAAAAAAAGCTTAACATGCCTAGATAGAATGATCCCTTTTTCCCCATTCTGGGATTACTCTATACCAATAGCTCTATAATAGTGATAATATGAGAATAACTTAACATTTCTTTAAGCCTTCAAAATACAAAATAACTTTTCCCACACCAATCTTGTGAAATAAGTAATAAAAATGTTGTTATCCTCATTTATAAATAAACTGAAGTTCTTCAGAATTTAAGCAACTTTTCCAAGAGTACATCAGTTATAAGAGGAAAAGCCAGGATTACTCATAGGAAGTCAGATATTCTTTCTAATATTATCCATATTGGATGAAATATTATTGAACTATGAGAAATGATGAATAGGATGCTCTGAAAAACTTAGAACAACTTATATGTACTGATGCAAAGAAAAATGAGCAGAATTAGGAGAACACTATACACAGGGTCAGCAAAGTTGTACAACTGAATTACTAAATTGTTATTAGCAATACAATGATCCAAGACAATTCCAAAGAACTTACAACAAAAAAATGCTATCAATCTCCAGGATGAAAAGTGGAATCGGAATGCAGATCAAAGCATATTTTTTCTTTATTTAATCTTTATTTAATTTTTTATTTAATTAATTCTTAATTTAATATTTTATTTAATAATTAATTCAAATTTATAACTAATAATAATAAATTTAATTAATAAATTTAAAATTTATAAAATAAAATTTCTTTAATTTATTATTAAAATTATTAATTTAATGCAAATTTTCATTTGCAACATGACTAACATAGAAATATGTTTTACATGACTGCACATGTATAATGTATATCAAACTTCTTTGTTTTATCAATGTACAAGGGAAGGGAAATAGAAATTTTGGAATTCAAAATTTAAAAAAAATACTGAAAATTGTTTTTATATGTAATTGAGAAAAATAAAATATTAATAAAAAGTAAGGGGGCAATTAGTTGGTGCAGTGAATAGAGCACTAGTCCTGAAGTCAGGAAGACCTAAGTTCAAATTTGGTCTCAATTGTGGGAACTGAATGTGGATCACAACATTATAGTCTCACTCTTTTTGTTGTTTGCTTGCATTTTGTTTTCTTACTCATTTTCTTTCCTTTTTGATTTTTTTTTTTTTGTATGTGTGTGCAGCAAGGGAATTGTATAAATATGTTTACACATTTTGGTTTTAACACACATCTTAACATATATAACATATTTGGATTGCTTGTCATCTAAGGGAGGGAGTAGGGGGAAGAAGGAGAAAATATGAAATACAAGGCTATGCAAGATTCCATGTTGAAAAATTATCTGTGAATGTTTTGGAAATTAAAAAGCTTTAAAAAAATTTTTTTTGGCCTCAGACACTAACACTTCTTAGCTAACTATGTCACTCTGGACAAGTCACTTAACTCCAATTGCCCCAGGGGAAAAAAAAAAGTAAAATGCACCAGCTATAATTATTCACATACACAAACATGCACGTGTACACACACACACATACACAAATGCATATGTTGCCTTTATTCCTTCACTGGATCTCAAGAATCCGTTCCCTTTTCTCCACCAGACTCTTTGAGGCCCTTGCTGCCTCTTCTCTGAACTGTTGCAATAGATTCCTTATTTGTCCTTCATGCCATCAGCCTTTTCTTCTCTCCAATACATCCTCCCATAGATACCAAAATCATTCTCCTAAAATAAAGAGCTGATCTTGTTACTTATTCAAGAAAATCCAATGGTTCCCTATTGTCAATAAGACAAAATATTAATTTCTCCATTTACTTTTTACAGCCCTTTATAACCTAGCCCTAACCTCCCAACTAGTCCTATTATATTTAATACCCCTTCACACACTCTTCATCAGATTCAACCAAACTAATTTTTCTAAATTATCTAAACTCAGTACTTCCTTCCCTGTCTATTTTTGTTTGTTGTTTTATTTTGTTATCCAATATACTATAATTCATTCACGTGTTTCTCATCTTCAACTTTTAGAAGCCTTAATTTTCTTCAGGATTCAGGGACCTTTTCTATGCAAAGACTTTCTGATAGCTGTAATTGCTAGTCCTCTCTTCATTTTCAAATTATTTGGTATATCCTGGTATGTGTGAGTGCTGTATTCCCCCAGAGAGCATGCATTAAATAACCTATTAACACTCCTCATAAATTATCTGAGCATAAAAATCTCACCTCATGAGGAAAAACAAAAGAACAAGATTTTGGATATGGATGCCATATATAAGGTAGCTAATTGCTATCAATAAAGTCTTATTATCTTTCCTGCAATCGGGAAAATGATTTCTCAAATATTCATTTAACTTGCTGTAATGGTCCTTCCTCCAATCAAATATTTGCTCAAAATTGGCCAGAATGCTTCAGTGCATCCGATATTTATATTACTAATGAGCTAACTTCCCTGAAATTTTTCTACTTGGATTCCTTTAAAATAGATCTGTCTCTTTTCTAGTTACAATCCCCAGCTCAATAGACTTGCTTCTAAAAGACACTTAAGTGAGACATCGTAAAATACTGAAGTTTAACTCTATCCCAATATATAAATATGATAGTATAGTTTTCATCTTAGTGTTTTTTTTTTTTCTATTCTACCAAGAGTTCAAATAATGGTTAATGAAAAATGATGAATCAGTACTGAACCAAATTGAATGCTTTGTCATTCCCCTAAATAGGCACAGCTTTTGAATAACAAGAGCAAATGGAATAAATGTAATTACTAATGATAATAACAAGTAATATGTCTTATGGTTTGTGAAGCAGTTTATAAATGTTATCTTATTCTCACAAAAATACTCTGAGAAAAATGTCATTTTATTTAGGAGAAAACTGAAGTTGAGAGAGATTAAATGATCACTCAAGCTTCACATAACTAGTAACTGACTGCGACCATTTTTGAATTCACTCAGGCTTTTCTAAAATTCCTGGTATAGTTCTATATCTACTGTGCCAACTATCTGTCTGTTCATGTCAGGATCAATGCAGCCTATATAAAAAAGCCATTAAAACAATTAAAGAATGACACAAAAGCTTATAACCTTGGCACTTAAGACCTCAAGCACAATTTCATAGCCATTTTCCAAATTGGGTCTCTTGGTGTTCCTCTGATTATACTTTCATCCCCAAAACACAGATTTGCAGTTTCACCTTATGCTAATCAAACAATGAATTTATAAAACCTCTTACAACCCTATTTCACAAATATTTGAGTTACTTCCTGGGGCAATCAGTAGTAATCATACTCACTCTGAAACTCTGATCAAATTATTGGTGATCACTTAGGGATTTATAAGGCTCAAAAATCTAGTCACAAGGGTTAATTTGACTATAGTCACCAATCATTAGACACATGTAAACTAATACACTAATACGTTGACAGCCATTTGCACCAATCTCACCAACACTGAAGGGGGTGTGAAACTGTGTTCCCTTTTGATCTTGGACTCTCAGGCCCTCCTGGGAAAGCATATCTCCACAGACAAGTTAGGTATCATTATTCAATTAGAAATCTTGATCAAAAAGCACCCCATTGATCTTTTGGGGATGCCAGACCCTTTCAGGAAATTCCAGTCAGAGATCTGGGCCCGATATTATTGAAAAGCATCTAAGCCTGGGGACTTCGGCTTTCTTTTCAACCTGAAACTTGAGCCTCAAGAATCCTTTTTAAAGGGCAATTTCTGAACTCATTCTTTGCAGAGTGTCCAAAGTAGGACCCTGCCCGCTGAGAAGGAATTCTCTTTTCAGTTCCATCCTCCATTTCCCTAAAAAGACTTTTGCCACTAAAGAAGTCAGTCTTTTAGCAAAACTGGTTTCCTATCCAACAATAAATTTCTATTTTTTCCATTTAATATTGTGGGTTTCGTGAATTCTTTCATGAAGAACCAGCGCAAAAGGGGATTTCCTCTGACCAAAAGGGGATTTCCACAACTCTCTGACTGCCACTAACCTCATCATTTTTGGTTCCTTGATTAGGAAAACTCTGAAAATCTGGACAATGTAAAAGCTTTTTTTGTTTGTTTTTTTGGTCTATTCTATATATAGCTAGCACACTCACCACCCAGGAAGGTTTGAGTCATCAGAGGCCCAGACTTGAACAGTATTCTCTCAGGGATGCCTAGTATGAGAATACCTGCATTCTTTGACAAAAAGGCCCCCTTATTCAGGAAGCATTTTGTCATCTCTCCATTTCTAGAGAAGTCTAAAGAAGGACAAGGCACTATAGAAACTAAGGCAAAAATTGGACAAAATAACTCTTTTCTAGAAGTACTTAAGCAGAGACAAATTCGGCTTGAAAAATCTCAAGGCTGAAAACCTTCAGATGCTTCTTAGATTTGAGGGACTTAAATCAGACTCCTTCCACCCAGCTTCTCTAGAGACAAAGGAGCCTTCCTTTGCATCTCTATGCAAATCCCTTTGAGAAACTGTTTCTCTCACCTAACTAAATCCTGGGACTTCCAGTTTTTTTCAGGATGCTGATTTTAATCTCTGCCCTCAGGGAGAAATGGCTAATTCTCCAGGGAAGGACATTCAGAGCAGAGGTGCCTCTTTCTCTCCCAGACTGAGGAGAAAGTGGCTTTTCTGGGGACCCCACCCAATTTTTTCAGGGGTCCAAGGCCAACACCCTCCTTGATCTGTCCTGGGGAGATATACCATGGAAACGGGAGAAGCCACTTTTGAGCCTTCAAATTTCTCCCACTTCCCTGTTACAAATAGCTGTTAGAGTCTTTAATGACAGGAATCAGACTTTAGCCAAGGAGAAAGGCCATGGAGAAAAATCCCAATGGTTAACTGCTATTCCCGGGAATTACAGAGACCTGTGCTTTAAATTCCTCAGTCCCTGTCCTGAGTTCGAGCAGGAAGAGAGCTGGAGAGATTGCCCACAGGGGTTGAGCCTTCTCCCCAATGACCTGCCCTCTGGCAGGAGTTTAGGACTTGTCAAGCTCCCCCTCACTCCAGTGACTAACAGTGAACCCTCGTTATTCCTGGAAGTGGCCAATAAGAACATTTCATTTCTTTTTCCTTCACTCTTGCTCTAGCCCTCTGGTCTGTCTTCCCCCTCCCCCCATAGAGTGGGGATTATAGGGGAACCCAATAGCTGTCTCAAGACCTCTCCTCTGCCTCTTGGTAACCTATCATTTAAATGCTCCTGTCCTGTTCCCTTATTGGGGTACTATTTAATGGTGAGAGAGTGGACTCAATTTTCTCTTGTCAGACCTCCAGAGAAATTTTTCTCCCAAGAACTTTTAGTTACACCATTAAGGGATCTTGAGGAGTTTACTTCAGTTTTATTTGATTTGCAATTCGGACAGGCAGGGCCATGCCCATCCCAGACCCTTGTCTATCTCTTAAGAGAGCCAGAGCTACTTGGAAGCGCGCTTATCCTGAACATTTTAAAACTGGACATGTTTTCCTGGTTTGGCCATCCTGCCTTAGAACAGTGGCTGCCAAGCCCTTTTAATCGAAGACGCCTCAAAACTAACTTTGGGACAAGCCATTAGGAGTTTTCGTTCTCCACCGGGTCCAGAGCATTTTAGAAGCCAAAGTGGGTTGTCGGCATTCTTAAGGCAGCTCACAGTGCTTTAGTGGCTGGGTGAGGAGAACTAATAGGTATCAGGGTCTCCTACCTGACCTTACTCTCTGGGTGTGTCACACTTTTGACTCTGCCCCCCTGCTCCCTGGAAATGGGGAGAGACAGGCAGGATATTCTGTGGTGACTCTCACTGGCAATCTAGAGGCTAAACCGTGGCCTCCTGGGACCTCTGTCCTAACCAGAGCTTGGGTACTGGGGAAGGGAATGAGAGTGAACACCTAGACTGACCCCAAATATGCTTTTCATATTTTGCATGCTCATGGGCTGTCTGGAAAGAAAGGGAATTCCAAACTGCTTTTGGTTTTGCTAACACTTTTTTTTTTTCCCCTCAGAACTGAAAGGGCCCTGAAAGCCTCAGGACATTTGCTAAACCTGCCTGAACTCCTGGCAGAGAGACAAACAGCCCAGCTTTTACTTTTCAGGAGCATTCTGCAGGAAGAACGATGACGTTGTCTGCATCCTTGTTTCTCTCACTCTCCTAACTAACTTTTTCTCATTCCAAAAATGAGAACTTTTTTGCTCCTACCATTTTTCTCTCCTACTTTTCTTGATTGATTTTCTTGATTCAGCAATTAGCCTAACTATCTCCTTAACTACTTTCAGCTAGGGAGCTGTGGGCAGTGGGGCTTGTTCAGCATAGGAGGGTGGGCTATCAGCATTCTTAAGGCAGCTCACAGATGGGACCTGAAGCATTTTTTGCAAAAGGCCTCATTCCTAAACCTCACCATCTCAATCCTGGATGACACCTCACTGTTAATCTACTCCTGAGATTTGTTTCCTCTAGGCTCCAAGGTGCAAATTTTCCACTGCCCTCCAGCCTACAGACTGGGATGACTGACTGGGACATACAATTAGAAATCTTGCTGCTGCCTTCAGATCTCACACCTCCCCTCCTGGCTTAACCCCCCCCCCCATTATCTCTACTACCCTTGTCAGCTTGAAGTAGTTACAAGAAGTTTAAGATCTTGGCCCCCTTTTCCCTAAATGAATTTGGGTGGTAACTGCTTGAGGGGGGGATGAAGAGGGTGTGAAACTGTGTTCCCTTTTGATCTTTAGAGTTAATACTCTGAAACTGTGTTCCCCTTTGATCTTGGAGTCTCAGGCCCTCCCAGGACAGCTTATCTCCAACACAAGTTAAGTGTCATTATTCAGTTAGAAATCTTGGTCAAAAAGCAGCACCCCATTGATCTTTTGGGGATGCCAGACCCTTTCAAGAAATTCCGATTGGAGATCTGGGCCCGATATTATTGAAAAGCATCTAGGCCTGGGGACTTTGGCTTTCTTTTCAACCTGAAACCTGAGCCTCAAGATTCCTTTTTTAAAGGGTAATTTCTGAACTCATTCTTTGCAGAATGTCCAAAGTAGGACCCAGCCCGCTGAGAAGACATTCTCTTCTCAGTGTCAGCCTCCATTTCCCTAATAGGACTTTGCCACTAAAGAAGTCGGTGTCTTAGCAAAACTGGTTTCCCATCCAACAATAAATTTCTATTTTTTCCATTTAATATTTTGGGTTCATGAATTCTTTCATGAAGAAGAGGTGTCTCTCACCAAAAGGGGATTTCCACAACTCTCTTGACTGCAACTAACCTCATCAACACCACTTATGCCTTCTCTTTATAAATTCTTTCTTTGTCTCGTAACTATTTAGAGACTATCTCACACGGATAGCTCCACTATTTAAAAGAAGAATGGCTCTATAGCCTCGGGAATTGGGAGTTAACAGTAGAGGAAAAAAAATCTTTTTATCCACCCCATTCCATTTAACTTCTACCTTTACTTGTCTTGGAGATAAAAGGAGGGCAGGATTAGACAGTTTTGATGTAAAGCCCAAAGAAATGAATGGAAAAAATGGATCACAGACCTCACTAAATCTGTATTTCCTGACAAAATGGTTGTCATAAAACATTAAATCTGGAAGTTTCTAGACCAATCAGCCCTCAATCAATGAGAATATTAGTTTCTTGTGACACAGAGATAAAAGGGGGGGGGGGGGGGGGGGGGTTTTTGCTTTTAAAGAAAATATATTCTATTAACAGAGGCACATGTTCATATGAAGTATGACAATATGAGCCAATGCTGAACCCAATGGACTGGTCTATAGTCCCTACTCCTTTTCTCTCTTAAGGTATCTCTCTTCTCTGCAATCACACATATATTCTTTACTTGGTTCAGTCCAGAGTGAATCTGAATTGTACTGAGAGGAGCCAAATTTCTTATATCCCATACTTGGGCTAGCTACATTTCCCTACCAAATTGTCCCAAAGAGTACTTTATAGTACAATTATAGTATAATTTTCCTCATATCTAACATCCCTCCAAAAATTAGTAGAAAGATAGTCATAGTACAATATAAAAATCATGTATGAGACAACTATTTCCTACACATAAAAGAAATGTCAAAAGACACAATTCATAGCACATATTGACAAAATAACTTAAAATGTGATTCATTGGCTTGTCTTCTAACTGCTATTGCAATCTCTTGGGGTGCTAAATATTTACCTCATCAGAATATAAAACAATTATGGATCTCCTGAATAAGAATTGTACAATTCCCCTTGACTATGCACTGTTCAAACAAATCTTTTCCACATATTCTGCCATATTTTCTATGGTGAAGATCTCTCAAACTCAAAACTACAAACCTTAAAATATTAATCACAAGGATGTTGTCATCTACTGAGAAAAGGAAATACATGTTGGAAAGGTTAGGCAGGAGCCCAAGTACTTTTCTTTAAAACATACTCCCAAAAAGTTATGGCCAAGAGGGAAGGTATAAGAGGCTAATATTAGATGCAGTGGTATTTGTTGTATGAAGGTATAGGCTAGTGACTTGGAGACAATGGTGGCCAGGGATGGTAACATAACAATGCTAATTACCCTTCCATTGATTTTTAGGTAGTGTTAGAAAATTTCCTTTTCCAGTGAAGTTTGTAGTTGGGAGCCAGGTATGCAGGGAGATGGAGGGGCAAGAAATTCCACAATAAATACGTACATACTAATAATAATGTACAGCATATTTAGAGACCTGATCATAAAGTTTCTTTTATAGTCTATTCACCTGTGAAACTATGACCAAGAAGATTACTGAAAATTAGACAAGATTCACACATATGCACACATGAATATATTTATATGTCTATACATGTATACATTATAACATTATATATATATATTTATTTTTATATATGTATATGCATATACTAAATTGTGAGTTTCTAGAGTGCTATCCCCTTTTTCTTTTCTTAGAAATTTCTTAGAAATTAGAAAACTTTTCTTAGAAATATAGTTAGAATGGGATAATGGAGACTTGGGAGTAGGGTGAGAAATTTAGAAGTTGCAAATCATTTTTTCTCCTTCATATAGTGGTATCTTCTAGTCTAATGATCCTTTTTTCCTGGTAGCCACCAGTTTTTTGTAACCACCTAAAAACCTTGAACTATCCCAGACAAAGTAGGATGCTTCTCCTGGCATTTAATACTCATGTGAATTTCAACTAAACTATTTGCCTAAGTTATATAGCTTATTTGCATATAACTCTTTTATTATAATATCAGGGACAAAGAACATGTATCTGCATATAGATTGAAGCATACTCTTAATTTTTAACTTTGTTTTTGAGGGTGTTTTGGGGGGGAAATCTATTATTTTGTTCCACATATTGACTTTTTTGTAAATGTTTTGCATAATTTCATATATTCCTTCTTAATGGTTGTTGGGGATAGGGAGGAAAGAAGAGAATCTAGAACTCAAAGTTTTAAAAACAAATGCAAAAAATTGTTTTGCATGTAACTGGGGGAAATAAAAAAATAAATTAAAAAATCTTTATTAAACTTTAGATGGGGAAGCAGACAAGTAGGGAAGTGTTACATTGTCAGATTGCAAGTTAAATTTAAAATATCTAAGAACACTTTCAAGAAATTTATACTGGATTTATGGATTCATTTTCAATCTTCTTTTTAAAATTTTTTTTCTTTTTTAGGAAAACAGTTTATATTTCTTGAAATTTGTCAAGTTGAAAATAATACAATGAAAAGTAATCTTACATTTTATATTTTAATTTGCTCATAGCATAACACAGTTATCCTTTCCTAAGCTAATATGGGTTCTCATCAGGCTTTCACATAGTGTTTATCACTAAGTTTATCACTTAGATATCATTTTCTTTGTCTTATCCCACAGAGTACACAACTACAAAATTGAGGAGGAAATATTATTAGAACAAGTCAGGATAATTCTTAATGGAATCAACTATGTTCTTTATTTAAACTATATTAAAGGAAAAATGATATTCCAAAATTTATTTTTTAGACTGATATATTACTAGAACATAGATATTCTACAAAATAATCACAGCTGGTTTTTGACATGTTTGTTCTATTTCTCCTTACCCTGTTATTCTCACTGACCATTCATTTAATCATTTCAAACTTTATCAAAAGCAGCTTAGAAGGCTGTTAAATTACTACCATTATTATGAAGACTAACCTAGAGTTATTAGTCTCTTAGATGAATCATCTACTTAAAATATAACCTTTTTGTGTGTTTTTTGTTTTAATAAATTTTTGTTTATATATATATATATATATATATATATATATATATATATATATTTAGAACTTGGTAATGATTGAGACCAATCTGCTTTCTCCAAGGATAGATTTACCTGATTAGAGCTTCACTATAACCTTGCAAACTCACAGACAATTTATTGGATTTTTTTGAGGAGTGGGGGAAAGTGAAGCAATTGGAGTTAAGTGACTTGCCCAGGGTCACACAGCTTGGAAGTATTAAGTCTTTGAGGCTGGATTTGAACTCAGATCCTTCTAACTCCAGGGCTAGCACTCTACTATATCATCCAACTGCCCCAAAAGTTCCCTGGAAAAGAAAGCTTCACTTCAACTCTTCAACTATTAAGTAGAAACAGCTGAGAATAGCAAGCAACTTAATCTGTGAATAGGATTAAAATTCTATGATGTCAATTTCTACTATAATTGCATCATTTTCATTGAGTGCTCAAATCATCAGTCTGTGGTGAGAAATATAACAACATTAGGTTGGATTTCAGTGAACACTTAATTCTTTAAATATAAGGTGTTTAGGAGGTTTTTTTTTTTTCTTTTTTTTGGTTTTTTGCTTTTTTTTTTTTCATTTTTTCAGAATGGTTCTTCTTAACTAGTACAGGGGCTACTCAAATACTCAATCCCACCCTAATGAGCAAAGGGGCTTTCACTTGCTGAATGTCTGACTTGAGTTTGTCCTTCTTTAGGCAACATTATTGGCTGCCTGAACCTGATTTAATACTGAACTTAATATAGCTACCCAGTGGATCTCAGGACTCCCCAGTTCAAGCAATCTGCCAGCTTCATCTTCCTGGTATCTGAGAATAGTGGTTTATGCTACCATGTCCAAATTAAGCATGACTTCATATCATATTATAGAGCAGTCTTACATCAAAAATACATGCTGATGCTTTATTAGTACATATATTAAAGAGAGTGCTAGGTAGCACAATGGATAGAGTTCTGGGCGTGAAGTTGAAAGACAAGTTTATATAAACATTTGCTAATTATGTAATCCTGGGCAAGTTCACTTAAACCTGTTTACCTCAGTTTCCTCATCTGTCAAATGAGATGGAGAATTTAATGACAAAACACTCTTAACCTCTTTATCAGAAAAATCCCAAATGTGGTCAAAAAGAGAAGGACATGATTGAGACAAATGAACAACATTACTAAATAGGGAAAAGATGAAAAATGCTACATCATTAAACATTTATGAGTAATTTCTACATAGTCAGATTTCTGTTATGAACTGTGGAGGAGGGATCCTTACTGAAGTGAAAGATATACTCCCTGATGACAATGACTATATAATCCAGTTGGTAACATGAAAGCATAAATCACAGATTAAGTATAGACTCATCAGTGATTAACTGTGAAATGATGACCAAGTGTTATCAGGAGAAAGGTGAGGTCAGTGTGAGCTGAAAGCTGGAATCATCAGAGAAAAAGGAAGACATAGGACAGGTACCCCAGATCATGAAGGATAGATAAAGAAAAAATGGAGTAAGAAGAGAGTTTTAAGAAAACAAAGATCTCCTGGCCTCCTTTGAGAGAGAGAGAGAGAGAGAGAGAGAGAGAGAGAGAGAGAGAGAGAGAGAGAAAATGAGTCAATCTGTATTCAGACAAAATCAGTTTCTTCTCTGTGTGGATAGGATTTTTCATCAAAAGTCTTTCAGAATAGTTGTGAATCATTATACTGCTGAGAATAGCAAAGTCATTTACAGCTGTGCATCCCAGCACATACAAAGCTATTTGTATACAGTATATTTCATTTTGCTCGAGTTCATGGAAGATTTTCCAGTTGTTTGTTTTTCCCAAAAAATATTCTGCTTATCACTTCCCATATTCCATGACAATCATACATTACAATTTCTTCAGCCATTTCCCAATTGATGGCTGTCTCCTCAATTTACAATTATTTGCCCTGAGAAGAGAACTGCTACAAATATTTTTGTATATATATAGGTCCTTTTCCCTTCCCATCCCACCTTTAAAATCTCTTTTGCCTAATAGTGTCAATGTTAAGTCAAAGAATATGCAGAAATTTCTAGCCCTTTGAGCATAGATCATATCTTCAATTGAGGCATGGCTCTTTTTTTTTTTTTAAATTAATTTGACTTATTTTCTTCTCTGTTTGAAAAAGAAAGCCTTATCAGAAAAACTTGTTTCAAAATTATTTTTACAGCTACTCATGCTAACTGTGTTTTCCCCAATTTACTCTAATCTCTCTTTCCTTTTACCCTGCTCTTCCTCAAGTGTGATAGACTTTGCTTTTTCAATGAGGTGATTCAGACCAATTCTAATAGACATGTTGGAGAGAGATATCTGCATCCAGAGAGGACTATGGGAACTAAATGTAGATTACAGCATAATATTTTCACCTCTTTTATTATTGTTGTTTGCTTGTTTTTTTATGTCTCATTCTTCCTCCTTTGACTACTGAGATATTTCATATTTTTCCTATTTTTTCATTCTTTTAAATTGTGCTTTATCTTATCTTGATTTCTCATAAAGTCATTAGCTTTCATTTGCTAAATTCTAATTTTAAGGAATTATTTTTCTCAATGAGCTTTTGTATCTCCTTGTTCATTTGATCAAATTTGCTTAAGGCATTCTTCACCTCATTAATTTTTTGCATTTTCTTTTGTCTAACTCTCAATTCTTTTCCTAATTTTTCCTTTATCTTATTTGATTTTGGATATTCTGTTGCTCTAAAAGTTGGTTAGAATTAATATTTAAAAGAATTTGGAGAAGTTTTGGGGAGAATTTGGGCAAATTACTACCTTTACTCCTTGATCTTGGCTCCCCTTCAACTAATTAATTTGGTAGGGCATATTGGCAAAAAAAAAAAAAAAAAAAAAAAAAAACACATTTGGAAAGATGAGGTGGGTCCGGATTGGAAAAGACAAATAAGTTTCATTTGATGGAGAGAAAAAAAGAGAAAGAAAGGGGAAGAAAGTAAAATCATTGACTTGTAAACTTTAAAGACCAAAGCAGGTTCTATAAAAATTAGAGGCCATTAGGTCTACTTTCATCCACTGAATATTTGACCTAAAATGTTCCCTTCTAGCACATATTAAATGGTTTCCTTTCAGTCTAACAGTCTTAACATAATGAAAAGTGATCCTAATTGAGTTGCAAAGCTCTAGGACTAATACCAGGAGCTCCAAATAAAAATTAAATGCCAATTTAAATATTTGCAGGTTGCAGGAATAGAAATTGAAAGCACATGTAGCTAATTAGACAGAGATTTAAACCTTAGGCCTAATCACACCTTGAAAATGAGCAGGATGAACTATTAATCTGACAGATAAACTGTTAACCTGATATTGACAGCTAAAGAAATGAGAGAAAAAGAGAGAGAGATTCAGACACAGAGACACAGATAAAGACAGAGCAATGCTTTGAATATGTGGAGAATTAAGTCTAGCTTTCTCAATCTTTTCCAATCTCCATACACCTTTGAATAATTTCTGAAAATTTCCTTCCCTATGAAATGGATTTCATGTACTTGATTGAAATAGCCACTACTTCATTTCTTTTAGGAATAGTTTGGTTTTTGAATTCTTAATTTACAAAGTTCCTAAATGTAGTCTCATGCTTGGAGTACTGAGTATTAGAGCTATATCAGATCTCCTACATTACATAACTATTTTTGATAAATTTATATACAGTTACTGATATATTAAAGTGACTATCACTCTAGGCATAAGGAAAAATTGGGGAAAATAGTCAGAGTTGGAACTAAGAATTTACAAAAACTTGCTGTTACAGCATAATTGGTCTATAATGTTATTTACTTGTTGCTTGAATGAGATAGTTCTAGAAATGTCGTTTTGAATAATACTTAAGAAGTGAGTGAATGACAGGGGAATGTGACAGAAATTAGAGAGTGAGAGAGGAAGCCTGTGTCAAAGAATTCCAGCAGTAGGTGCTGGGTGTCCTTAAAACTTATCAAAGAATTTTCATCACAGATAGTTAATCCAAAGTGATGATTTAAGCGGAGGTTCCTACTCCCCAGAAAAAAATATGGAGAGCAAGAAAGTTTCTGACTCTCAAAGTTTAGAGCATGACACTAAAATTGTAACTTGGACTGTGGGAAACATGAACTGAAATGCATTACAGGGACTGGGGAGCAAGATCTAATGACCATATCTATAATGCTTCAGAGAACTAAGTATTCATACATCACTTTACAATATTACATTATAATTATATGTATTTGCAAGTGTGTATGTATAAATTGAGGATAAAAAATATTAACTCAAAGACTAAGAAGCTTGTCACTTAACAGAAGAACACAGCAGGTAGAAGAATCAGTTAAAAAAAACCAACAAGGTAGAATATGATAGGAGTAAAAGAGAGATGGAGACATAGAGGACTCAGAAAATCTAAAGAGAAATGGATCATCATAAAGAAGGGGGTGCCTTGAAAGATGAGAAAGGTTTCAACAGATGGAGCTGAGAAGGGAGTAGCTTCCTGATTGTGAAGGTGGTCTAGAGATGCAAGAGTTGGGATTTTTGTTGTTGCTCTTGTTTAGTTATGGCAATCATGTCTGAATTTTTGTGGCCCTATTTGGACTTTTTTTGGCAAAGATACTGGAATGGTTTGTCATTTCCTTTTCCAGTTCATGTTACAGATGAGGAAACAGACAAACGGGGTTAGTTTATTTGTTATGGGTCATACAGATATAATAACACTTTGTTGACCTCATGGAGATGTCTTTCTGATTCCAAAGTCAGTGTTTTGTCCACTGAACAACCTAACTGTCCCAGAATAAGAACAAGCTTAAAAAATAGAGCAGCATTATTCTACAGCAACAGAACGGGCTGGAATGTAGACAGTGTGTATTTGTATGGGGGGTAGGATGGGGTAGTACAGCAGAATGAGAGTATCTCAGTAGGCAGAATGGCATTGTACTGAGGTGGAATTTAGATGGTAGAAGTGAGGAATTAAAGGGTTTTTTGTTGTTATTGTTGTGTTTGTTTTACCCTAGAGATGTGACTGGCTCAGACCTATTAGAAAAATTAGTGGATTAGTTGTGTGTTAGAAAGTTAGTTGTGCCAGTCTAATAGTTGTGTATTAGAAAGATTAGTTTGCTAATTTTATGAAGGATGGACTGGAAATGGGTGATAATGGATGTGGGGAGACTAGTTATAAGACTGTTATAATTGCCAAGGAGAAATGTATTAAGTCCTTGAATAGTGGCACTTTCAGTGAAACAGGGCAGAGAGAGAAACTAAATAATGGGGCAGTAAAATTAGAAGGATTTGTTAAATGAATACTGAGGTAAAGAAAAATAAAATAGATATAGCATTTAATAAGTGCTTAGTATATGCTTATTACATAGTAAATGCCAAAATTGCTGCAAATACAATTAGATGTAAATACAGCATTCCCTACCCTGAGACCTTGAGTTCTAATGGAGGGAGACCACACACAAAGAGGTTCAATAAAATGTGGAAATGGTACTCACATGGAGCCATAGTGAGGAGACAGTTGAAAAGTATTATGGAGGCCTTGTTCTCAGAAAAGTAAAGTGAAAAACCCACTTACCTCAACCAGAGGATTCAGAGGTAGTAAGTTAACACTGATTGAATTTCTTTTTCCTGTTTTGCTGATAGTAATCTTATTTTGTCATTCTGAGAAAGGAATTGCCTTTTCAATAATATCTCTGAGTTCTGTACAAGGAAGAAGCCAGATGTGCCCATAAAATAATGAAGAATGAGCCCCTGAGAATTAGCTACTTTAGATGCTAGTCACTTTATATGAGCATCACTGCCAAAAAGGACATTAAGAAGATACTTCTTGTTTAAGGCAAAAGTTTCATAATATTTTGAAAAACTAGTATAGAAAGTAGATTTGCATAGACAACAGATAATCTACTCATTTACCATTGTGTCTTCCATTGCAATAAAAGGTCCTTGAAGACAGGAATATTCATTTTGATTTATTTTGTAACCTCAGTGATTTACGCAGTTCTGAAATATAACAGGCATGTAATAATACTTATTCACTTGATGTAGCAGTCTTTTTTAAAACAGTTTTATTTTTTCTGGGTATACATATATATCAACTTTTTAAATACATATTTTTATGAATCACATTGGAAGAGAAAAATTAGAACAAAAGGGAAAAGCCAAGGCAGAAGGAAAAAAAATAAAACAGGAAAAATATAGCTTGTGTTGATTTATATTCAATCTCCATAGTTTTATTTCTGAATGCAGCTGGTGTTTGCTATCCAAAATTCATTGGGATTTCCTTCGATCTCTGAACCACTGAGAAAAAAGCAAGTCTTGATCATCATACAATCTTGCTTTTATTGTATACAATAATTTCCTGGTTCTGCTCATCTCACTCAGCATCAGTTCATATAAGTCTTTCCAGGCCTTTCTAAAGTCAGCTTGTTCATCATTTTTTATAGAACAATAATATTACAATGCTTTTATGTACCATAACTTATTCAGCCATCCCTCAAATGATGGAAATTTACTCATTTTCCAAATCTTTGCCACTACAAGAGTTGCTATAAACATTTTTGCACATGTGGGCCCCTTCCCCTCCTTTATGATTTCCTTGTGATACAGACCCAGTAGTGACAGTATGATAGCTCTTTGGGTATAATTCCAAATTGCTCTCCACAATGGCTGGATCATTTCATAACTCCATCATCAATGCAGTAATGTTCCAGTTTTCCCTCATGTCCTCTAACATATGTTAATATTTTTCCTGCCATTTTACTCAATGTGAGAAGTATGTAATTATTCATCCATTTCGATTAGATTATCAGACTTGCTGGCATACAGTTGGGCAAAATAGCTCCTAATTATTGCTTTAATGTCATTTTCATTAGTGGTAAATTCACTTTTTCATTTTTGATTCTGGTAATTTGGGTTTTTTTCTTTTTTAAAAATCAAACTAGCCAAAGGTTTATCAATTTTGTTGGATTTTTCATAAAACCAACCCTTAGTTTTATTAAATAGTTCAAAAGTTTTTTAGTTTCAATGTTATTACTTCTCCTTTGAGTTTCAGAATCTCTAATTTGGTATTTGGCAGGGAGTTTTAATTTGTTATTTTTCTAGCTTTCTTAATTGCATGGTCAATTCACAATATATTCTTTCTCCATTTTATTCATGTAATTATCAAAGATATAAAATTTCCCCTAAGAGCTGTTTTGGCTGTGTCCCATAAGATTTGGTATGTTGTCTTATTATTGTCATACTCTTGTATAAAATTATGGATTGTTTCTCTGATTTGTTGTTTGATTCCCTCATTATTTAAAATTAGATTATTTAATTTCCAGTTGTTTTTAGTCTATCTTTCCTGGCCTTTTATTGATTGCAATTTTTGTTGCATTGTGACCTGAAAAGAAAGTATTTACTATTTCTGCCTTTCTGCATTGATTGTGAGGTTTTTCTGCTGTAAAAGAAGATCAATTTTTGTTTAAGTGCCATATACCTATTGAGAAAAAGGTGTATTCTCTTCTGTCCCTATTCAATTTTCTCCCAAAAATTATCATATCTAGGTTTTGTATATTCTTTCACTGCTAGATTCTTTCAATGAGTATTTCCCTCTCTGTTATTATTCCCTTGTATTCTATTTTCTTTCCTGTATCTATTTTTGTTTTCTCCATCATTTCCTTCTCAGAAATTTGTTTTTAACATACCCTGACCTCTACCTGCCCAACCTTCTATAATCCCTCCTTTATTCTTTTATTCCTTTGTCCAACTGTTTCTGCCTTCCCTTTTCTCCAGCCTCTTCCTTTTCTTTCCTCTTTCTCCTCATACTTCTTTATAGGGCCACATAATGATTATACCCATCTCAATGATTTCTTACCTCTTTGAGCTAAAACTGATGAGATTAAGCTTTAGACAATGCTCATCCCCTTCCCCTCTTTCTTCTATTGCAATAGCTTATTTGTGTCTTTTCATGCGATCTAATTTGTCCCATTATGCCTCCCCTTTTCTCTTTTTCCACTATAGAACTTTCTCCATCTCTTAATGTCTTTTTCTTTGATAACATCACATCAGAATCCATTCACAACCAATTCCATCCATGTATGCCTCTTGCAAATGCACCCAAAACAGATACAATTCTCAATAAACTAATAATTTTAAAATTGTCTCTCCTGGATCTATTTCCCAGGTCAGCTGTTTTTCCAATGAGGTCTTTTCCATTTTCTTCCAATTTAGTCTGTTGTTCTTTTTAATTTGTTTGACTGATTCTTGATGTCATTAGCTTCCATTTGCTTCATTCTAGTTTTTAATGTGTGATTTTCTTCAGTTAGTGTTTGTGTCTCTTTTTTTATTTGATTAATTTTGCTTTTCAAGGAGTTGTTTTCTTCAATGGATTTTTTTTTTTTTTTTGCATGTGTGTTTGGCCTATTGTGTTACTTAAGGAATTGTTTCCTTCAATTATTTTTTCCCTTACTTTTTCAAGCTGCTGACTCTCTCTTACATACTTTTCATTGCTGTTCTCATTTTTTTTCTTCTACCTCTCTTATTTGCCTTTTAAAGTCTTTTATGAGCACTTCCAAGAAACCTCTTCAAACTTTTATGCAATTCATAATAACTCTTTAAGATTTCCTCTGTGGACATTGTGTCCTTATCTGAGTTGGTGTTTTGGTCTTCCTTACCATCACAATAGCTTTCTATAGTCAAGGTTCTTTTTTTTCTTGGTAATTTTATTTCTTTTTCTTTTGGCATTTACTCTTTTTTTTTTTTTTTTTTTTTTTTAACTTTTAAGAATGAGCTCTGTTACTGGGGAAAAGAGGCATTGTTCCAAGCTTCCTGAGCTATGAGTTTTGGCTTTGAGCATAGGGGTCTTTGTGTTTGGTGTTTTGCTCAAAGTAGGGGGTAGCTTACCTGATTTTGCCAGGAAACAGCCTTGTTTACCAGAATTTGCCTATTGAGCATGAACTAGAGCATGAACACTGGTCTGCTCTGCAAGAGCAGGACAGGACAGAGTATCTCAGATGGTGATTTGCTGTGTTTAAGACCTTCTCACTAGGGTTCCCAGACTCTGTCTGCGCTGGGCTGAACACCCCTTTCACCCTATTGAGACTAAATTTTCTGGAAGTTCATTAAATCTATCTTGAGCTGAAGAGTAGCTTCATTCCATCAGACTCCATACAAAGAAATGATTTCATATAGCTTTTGAAGGAAACTGGGAAAGCTCAAACAGCTTTCTAGCTTCATTACTCTATCTTGGCTCTGCCTCTGGAACTTGTGTGATCCACAATTTATTGTATTATCTTTCATGTTCAGAAATATTTGAATTTTTAATGTTAATATACTTTTTTGGCCTTTACCTCAACAGCATTTGAATATACTTTTAACAATCTATTTTTTTTTCTCTAGTTCTTTAAATCAGAGAATCCTGGAGAATGAGAATACAGAACAGATATTGATTCTGTGTCTTTGGATTGCTTTGCAACTGATAATTCATCAGTTATAGATGAAATTTGAATGTCTTGGCTAACACATCTTCTGTACTTCCAGGTAGATATCTCTAATTTGTATGTGCACAAAATTGAGAATCATCCCAGCATATTATGTGGAGTTGGTATCAATAGAGAACTATTGCATATATTCTGAATGGCTTCTTGCATCCTGGGCAAGCTATATTACATACAAATATTTTGTAGGGTTTTCATGGAATAAAGATATCAAAAGTAAATCTCCAGCTTACTTTGCCAAAAGAATGTCAACACAATTTAAGAGAAAGTATTAAAAGTGATGAAAACCCATTAGCTGCAGAAATAGGTTTTCTACAAAAATTATTTGTATCAATCTTAACCCAAATAGCAAACAATGATAATTCTAATAGTTTATTTCCTGCCTCACATACAAAAAAAAAAAAAAAAAGCAGCTCTGGAGAAATAGAAAAGGAAGTTTAGATGAAAAATAGGATTATATTATAATACATTTCTGAAATCATCAATAAGATCAAACATACAAAGTAATAAATTATAAAAGAATAACGTAAAGTAAGATGATTAGAATTAAACATAAAGATAAAAATTTCCCATAAAACTTTTAAGAAAAATATGTTCATAAATGGAAAAATAATTCATTCTTTTGCATCTAAACCTATCATGCCATTAATTGTATTGTATAGTTTTTGTAATCCATCTATCTATTCACATCATATTTTTTATTTAGTATGAAAATACTAGTTATCCTATAATGTTAACAAAAGATATTAGATCCCATATTCCATTAAGAAAAATCAAATTAATAGTCGTGATGATGAAGGATTATTTTTAATGGTTATTTCAACTTTCCTATGGTAACCCTTCCTCATATTTAACAACTTTCAGTGCCAAATTCATTGCATTTTATGAGTTTCCTTTCTGTTGTACTGTTAACTTTAAAATGCAGGGTTTTTTTTAATTATCTACATGATACTGTGCTAATCATTAGCAAAAATGGCATAGTACCTGCCCTCAAGGAGTTTATATTTCATTAGGAAGATAATCAAGATAATTTGAGAGAGGAAAGCATTAGCTTCTTGAGAGTTTAGTTAATTTCTTTGTGTTAGGTAATATTTTATAGAAAAAGTGTAACTGAGCTTTGAAGGAAAGGAAGAGGAAGAGGAATAAGTAGATAGAAGAGACACAGAGATGAGAGAGAGAGACACAAAGGCACAGACAGACACAGAGGGAGACAAAGAGACACAGAGAGACAGAGACAGAGAGACAAATACATAAAAAAAGAAAGAGAACAACAGAAAAGAGACAGAGACAGGTAGAGACATAAAGCCAGAGTAACAGAGAGACATAGTCAGTCATACACACACACACACAAACACACATACACAGAGGGAGGCAGACATAAAGGGATATATATATTTTTAGATATTTACAAGGCTATACATGTATAGAGATTATATAGGTTTCCACATATAACTATAAGCATAGGTAGATTAAATATAATTATAAATATCTATTGATATAGCTAGAAATTGATAATTATAGATGCTTTTATATCAGATATAGATAATTTTCCTTACAATCCTGTATAAAAACTGATGGAGAACTCACTACTTTATCCCCTGAGACCATTCTAATTTTTAATATTTCTAATTGTTAGGTATTGTTTATTCCATCAAGCCAAAATCTTTCTTCCTTCTATTCATTTTTCATGGTTCTATTAATGGCCAAAATATAATCTAATTTCTCTTACACATAGTTATAGATATGTAGGTATCTATTGATAGACATCTTTATCCTAACCTATATATCTATAGACAACTATCCATAGATATATTTATAGGCATATGTATATAGATATCCACTCACAGATTATGGGCACCTAGGGGTGTGTGTTTGTGTGTGTGTGTGTCTCTATATATGTTTATGTATATGTATGTTTGTATACATAGATATATACTTTTTTCCTTATAATGATGAGAATAGTTTTCCATAAAATTTCATAAAAATACAAATTTAATATATATTTTTATGTTGACATACTCTTTTGAAGATGAATCTTATTTGAATGAAAGAAAGTTCATAGGATGGTAGACCTAGGAGGACTGTCACAGATCATTTAGTCCAACACATCCTCAAATCATTAATTCTGGATAAAACAATAGAAATAAATCATCATTCAGTTTCTATGTAAATATCCCAACTGATGGAGAACTCATTACTTTATCCTTTAAATGAGGCCATTCCATTTTTTAAAAAATATCTCTAATTATTAGGAAGTGTTTATTCCATCAAGCCAAAATCTTTCTCTCTTCTATCCACTATTCACAATTCTATTAATGGCCAAAATATAATCAGATTTTTCTTATACATCATAGTCCTTCAAATACTTGAAAATTGGTATTATCTTCTAACCCTAGCCCCAAATCTTCTTTTCACCTTGCCTAAATAATCCCTTCTCCTTCAGTCTATCTTCCTGTAATCATTAAGCTCTGGCTTACTACCCTACGAGTCAGACAGTCTTACATCTCCCCTTAGCACTCCAGGGTATGCTGATTAGTTTGTGGATTTCTTTTCTCCACTTTAAATTAGCTCAAGTCTCTACCAATTGTATTCTTCCTTCCTATTTCTACAGTCTGTGACTAGCATTCCAGTGCCATCATTCACTCACTGTTGAGTAACTTTTTACAAAAGGATTTTTACTTCAAAGGAATAGGAAGATCAAATAGAAAGTTTTTCCTGTAATGCCTCTAGGTTATATTCTCTCCTCTATCACCTCGACATCTCGAAAACCCTAGTTCAATTCTTATATGCTCACCAATTTTATGTGCAGATTTGGCAAGATTGCCAGATGAATTCTCTTGCTGGAACGGGATCATTCCCCAAAATATTTGTTTGCTTCTTAAGGCATCAATATAGTGCTGGGTCAAGAAAAAAAAAAAATTCTGGCCTGAATTCTTGTGGCTTGCTCTTTTGAGAAAGGTCAAAAAGTGCACTGACTTCACTTGGAATAGAAAATAATAAACGAAAAGGCCAAGAATAAAAACTTTTTCTGAGACCATATAGATTGAGAGGAAGTTGTATGGGAAGATATTCGGATGCTTCCTTTTATCTCCTGGGTTTTTGCTAGATTCCAGGAAGGAAAAAAATAGAAAACATGCCAACAATATACCAAGGAGAAGGGAAAATAAGCCTGATTTTTCATTAAATATGTTACTGAGATGAGAACTAAAATCTCAGTGTATCCAGGATGCGTCTGTGTGGGGAGGGTTGCTAAACTCCTTTACTCAAATTAACTACTCAGAGGCATTTCCAGATACAAACAAAAAGCTTTTATTCAGTTCTTTCAAGAAGCAGGTCAGTATACCAACTGGACAGTCCAGCACGTGGCCCAGTGCAGAAGTGAAAACTGGATTATATAGCAGAAGAGACACAGGTATACCTCCCCTTCCTGGTGATTTTTAAATTCATTGGATTGACTGAAGAGGAAGTAACCATTGACCAAAGGCCTACAATACTATCGACTCCTGTGACTCAAGTGATTTCCTGAAGCTTAGACCTAGGGTCTACAATCCTCTGAGAATAGGAATCAAGTGACTTTCTGAAATTTGGGCCTAAGGTCTGACCTACTCTATCCTACAGTCTCTGAGGAATCTTCACCTGGTCCCATTCACTCCCTCCCCTCTTTATTTCATAGGCTTGAAGATTTCTCACCCCAATCTTGATACATTTCTTCCATTAGGACAGCCTTGTTATCTAGGCCTCCGGGATCTTTTCAGGATCAACTGTGAACCTCCCTGTACCATTTAGAACCAACACCCACACATTAATGCAAGCTTTCAGGAGCCCTTTTAGCTAAGAAATCTTGGACTATTCTAGTACTGAAGTGCATCATGCGACATAAGCAAGCAGTAAAAGAATTTTTCTGCTTGAAACAATGAGCAGGGACCAGAGACCCCACTTCCACCAATTCCCACAATTGGTCTTGAAAACCCTGTCGGCACAGACATATAGACTGGCCATCTGGCAGCCAGTTATCCATGGAACTACAGCACTGTCAAGGCCTGGTGGTCTCAGGGCCATTATCCCACCATTCTCACCTCAAGCAGTCCTGGACAAAATTTATTTGGGACAAAAGAGATGTTTTCATCTTCTGGAGCTGCTTCAGGCTGATAAGGGGCTTAGAGCTGGCCCTGCCTAGCGAGATCCAGATTAAGGAGAGGACACAAATGATTTGTAGGTGGCGGCGGCAGCAGCATCCAGTGATGAGGTCAGAATCAGCTATCAGGTGATTTCAGGCTGACCAAGTAGTTGGAATTTCGTGGCTTGGAGTCTGGAGAAAACAATTCTCACAAATAGATTTTTTAATCTATTCAGGGACCGAATATGAGCAAAAGAAAAAAAATAAAAGTGGATTTAGTATGATGTTTATTAGTACTAGGGAGAGCAACCAGGAATCCCACCTAGAGGGTGGGATTGGGAGGGGGGGGTAAGATGAGGCTATTATGAATTTTTCCTATCGAGATAGCTTTTCTTAGAACATCAAAGCACATTTTTACCAAGTTCCTGCTTTTTTTTTTCCTCGAAAGGGGAGGGGCAGTGGGTCGAAGAGTGTGACCTTATACACAGTGAAAAGAGTGCTCAGGTGGTTTAGGGTGCAAGCACCATAATGTTTAAAAGGCATTAACTATTGGGTAGTGAGGGGATGACATGAAGAGTGGAGATGATATTTCATCTTTAATAGAGATGATAATTCATTTCTAATAAAAACTCAGCCTTTTCAGTCTCACAACGAAAGGCTTTTACAAAAAAAGTGATAACAAAGATGATAAAAAACCAAAAGCAGTTTGACACCCCTGAGAGGGGGCACGTGTAAAATATACCCAGTCTTACCCTGGGTGTGTATCCCTCCTCTGAGTGGACATCAGGAGAGGGAGAGTTAAAAGCATGTTCAGGATTTACTTGGGCATAAACTGGGCATTAAGAAATCCTTCCTAGTGTGATAACTAAAGCATAGACGTTTTCTTCTTGCTGGCTGCCTTTTAAATCTTTTCAGTTACAAAAGTTAGGTCACAGAACAGATGATACAGACATTCTGACAATGACACAGACACAGACAAAATGACATGGATCAGTATGTCCCATCTCCAAACCAAATAGCAATATCTCATATCCTTTTTATCTTTCTCTTTATACTCTGATAATTCATATTTTAGATTTTTGCTCTGAAGATTTGGTCTTGGACAGCTCCTTCCTATTTCCCTTTGGGGAGAGCAGCTCCAATCTAATGGCTTGTGATCCTGTAAATCACAGATCCTGTAAATTCTTGAGTCAGATCCTCAAGCCTGGAGGGATTGCCCTCATCAAGCCATTATCCAGAGTGCTCCTGCTCTGTGCCCTTTATCAGGACTTCCTTCTAGCTTACTAGGAGGCACCCCTTTGCTTGGATCACTAAAATGATCCCAGGTCCCTTTCAGCCTAACAGCAGCCCAAGGGCACAAGCAGAACTCTGACCTCTGCATTATGTACACAAATTACCTGACTGTCCTCTTGCTCTCAGGCTTCTTCCCAGACTTTACTTTTGCTTCCTGATTTTAGCCAGTGCCTCCTTGGGGGCAATTCTTCACAGAGAGGAAGGCTGAGAATCCAAGCTGAAGACAGTTAGAGAAAACTCAACCCTCATATCAGAACCCCCAACCATTTCTCTGGAAAGTGAAAGATCCAAGACAAGTCCCCATAAACTGTGGGACAGGGGGCTAAACCCCCTACCCAAATTGACTACTGGGAGGCATCTCCAGATACAAAAAGAAAGCATTTCTTCAGTGTTTGCAAAAAGCAACCAGCAGACAAACTCTGCACTGCAGCATGGTATGTGGCCCAGTGCAGAAGAGGAAACAGGATTATATAGTGGAAAAGACACAGGACACCCTCCCATTCCTGTTGATATCTAAATTCACTGGATTGACTGAAGTAATCTTCAGTAACCATTGACCAATGGTCTACAACACTGTCTGCTTCCTGGGGGTCACATCATTTCTTGAAGCTTAGACCTAGGGTTTGACTCTTTCTGCCACACAGTTCTGGGAATAGGGATCAGGTGACTTCCTGAAACTTCCGCCAAAGGTCTTCTGAGAAACCTTCGTTGGTCCGATGCGTGTCTTTTGTTACATACATACATCACCATAGTGACTAATGCCATTGTCCTTTTATCCTTCATTTACTGATGTCTGTACTTATGTTCATGCCTCCTTATGGATTTGTGTTTTGGTAGCTTTAAAGATAACAAAACTTCAAGAACTCAAAAGCAGTACATTTTTTGGCTAAGAAGCTAATGGAAGCTATTACCTTGCTGCAATTTCTGTCCACAAATACATTGAAATAATAATATATGATTCCTGAGTTCATTATCAATACTTTCAACAAAATCAGAGTTTTGCTGAGAAATCTTGGTGGTTACAAGATATACAAGTTAGCAGAGTATTGTATAAGAACTTTATTCTTGGTAGCAGAGAGATGGGCAATTTGGCAGCTTGTAAGATGGTTCAAGAGGCCGGAAGGGGACGTGGAAAGAGAATCCACTGTCATCATATAGTGTCAGTAGGTAAATTAATTGGATTCCCCGACGAGAAAATTGAGATAGATGGACATTCATCTCAGTGCACAAAGAGAACACCAACCAATTATACCAAATCTGCTTGATGAAGGCAGTGATTCAAACAGATGTTTCATATGACAATACTTTGTATAGTTTATCTCAAGAACTAACACGGCTGGTGATCTGAATACTGTATAAACTCAAATGTAGGATGGTTAGATTAGGATTATCGGCCATCACCCTTGACAGGCTCTGGTTTAAGAGTAAATATATAAGTAGAGCAAGGGCTATCTGACTAGTAATCTAGTTTACAGTGTCCCGGGTAAGATTAGGTAAATCATTTTAAATATAATCAGATGGTAATGCCAACTTTTATTTATATGATGTGTATCTTGCATGAAATTACATATATTAAGTAATGGGAATTATTCATTCCCATTTTATTTTTTCTATTGCACATATATTCCTTTTGTAGTAATATCAGGCATATGTCATAAAGTTTATTAATTACACTTCTTTAGGTAATCTATTTTGCATAAATTATTCAATTCATGTCATAATTATATGAACGTGTTAGTCACTTCATGAGAGAATAGATCACAACCTATATACCTTAATTGTTTAGATATTGTCTTTTGTTCTTGAAAGGACCAAAATGACATAGCTTTGTTAGAGTTGACCTACAGTGTGTCCAACTGTGGCTAATCACAATATGAGCTTGGAATGTTCTGCCACAGGTTGGACACAGACTCCCTATGAACATTTGGAATGATCTCTAAGTTTGCACATTTTGCATTTCCTTTGGGCTAGTTCAATTCCAATTTACTCATAGAGCACAGCAACTCTGTTGAGGGCACACCATGCTGGGCAATCCTGTGACAGCATCTCCCATGTTTTACAATAAATTCTAAATTTCTTGAGAAACCTTGAGAGTGTCTTTATATCTTTCTTTTCTGACTACCTTATGAATGTTTGCCCTGTGTGAGTTCTCCATAAAATAATTTTTTTGTCAAGCATACATTTGGGATTTGAACAATGTGGCCAATCCAATGGAGCTGTGCTCTCTGCACTAGAGTTGAAATGCTTGGCAGTTTAGTTTGAGAAAGATCTTCTGTGTCTGGTATCTTATCCTGCCAAGTGATCTTCAGAATCTTCCTAAAACAATGCAAATGGCAGCGATTCAGTTTTCTGGATTAGCTCTGGTTTACTGTGCAAGTTTCACAGGCATATAACAATGAGGTCAGCCTAATGGCTTCACTTTGGTAGTCTAATACCTCTCCTCTCCTACACTTTTCAACTATATACTTTATATAAAAGGGAAGGAAGCTATCTCAGAATCTGATGAGAAGAGATTATGAACTTCTGAATTCAAGAGGCTAAAGCAAGCATGGAGTAAAGAAAGGACTGAAATGTGAGGAAAAGACCATGGAAAGTTGTAATGTCCAGTCTAGCTTTCTGGATGATCTCAGGACCAGTCCAAGTCCTTGGGTCTTAGTGGAGGAGTGAAGATGGCAGGAGGGCCATGTGGCTGGTCAAAGATGGAGTCTGGAATCTGGAGTCTAGAGCCCAAAGTCTTCTCTGTGTCTTGGCTGAGAGAGACTTCTGTGTCCAAGACTCCCTTAAACTCAGTACAATTGCCTCACTACAACACACTGAGAATGTGCAACCATTACATCATCATCACATTAAGTAGGGAACCACTATCTCACATTGAGAACATATTAAATTATAAGTACCATGCTGTCCTTGATTCAAGTATACTTTTTCAGAGTCCCTGCCCTCTACAGAAAGTGTCTGTAGGTTATCATAGAGAAAAGCATTCAAGCTGAGGAAAGGCCCAAGAACAGGTCTAGCTTTGCACTTAACTTCCCTTCTGACCATATGTCTGCCATAGACATGATAATGTTTCATTTCAAAATAATTCCTGTAACTAATTTTGTATAAAACTCTAAAAATCCAAGGTTAACTAGAGAGAGAGAGAGAGAAAGAGATAAGATTACACAGAAATCCCAATCTCCGCCTAGGTGATCAGAATTTTTATCTAACTGGGACTTAGTGATTGTGACTCAACTCCTAATTTTATTTGAAATAAATTCCCTAAAACTGATGAGAAGAAAACAAAATAAATTTCAGGAGATGTTATATAGCCTTCTAGGCTTATTTATTTTTTTTAAATCTTAAACTACTATGGAATGGAACTTCCTTTTGTAGACCTTTGTTTTTCAAGTTGGTGAATAGCCCTTCTAAATGAAATAGGCTCCCATTACACCATTTTTTGTCTTAATGTTTCATCAACACCTTTTGGTTTCCACGTTTGCCATCTCCATTCACCCAGTGAGCTTTCCTTAACAAAGATAAGTTAAGGCAGTACATCTGACATAGACGCAGTGTCTGACAACATATCCATCATTCTGCCCTCAGACACTGACACTGCTCCAAGAAATAGAAGACAGTCTGGTTATCCTGTAAGAAAGATCTATAGCAGTGCAACTTCACATGTCAAAGTTGGTGCTTAACAAAATTTCCTTATTTCTTCTCTAGGATCAGGATGGGCCAGTAAAATCACCTAGCATTTTACTTCCACTTAGCATTCTTTACATTTATTTATATTATTGCAGTTATTGTATATATTGTACTCCTGCTTCTGTCTGCTTCATTTTGGATCAGTTCATGTCTGCCTTTGTCTGAATTTTTTGTATCTGTCATCATTATGTTTTTATAGCACAATTTGTTCACTCCTTTATCTAGCCTATTCCTTTTAAATATCTGCAAGAACCTTCAGGGTTGATTTTTATAAAGATGGTATAAATGGCCACCTAGAGCCAAGTACAAGTTCTGACAGAAATTAACACTGTGAATTAACATCATGGTTATAACCATGAACCATACACCATGCTGACATCTATGTGATTATCAGGTTTTTCCCACCTTTAATCTAGATATGTTGATATTTTGGTGTAACCTCAATGTTCCTTTCAATGGAACTCCTAGACACCAAAGGCAGACAACCTTAGTCTAATCTCATCCTTTATTGCTGGCTTTTATTATAAGTTACACAGGTCTTTTAATTAGTAAAGACATCACATGCAGTCTTCATCTTTTAATGACTTTGCATATGTCAAAGACTAGAGGGAAAGCTGGCCTGCCTGCTCATAAATGAGGTTTATGAATTAACAATGACTTGGAAATGCTAAAGCACAGCAGGTTTTGACTTCAGAATTTCAGAAAACCCATAATGTAATGATGGCCTTTTGGAGATCAAATTCTATAGAATAATGAACAGAAATAATTAAATATTTTAATAGTTTTTAATCAATAATTACCAATAAACAAGAAGCTGTCAGTTGACCATAGCATTAAAGGATTTAGATTTGGGAGAGGCTCTTTTAGTCCTATCTCCTTAGTTTTTATATAAATAGAATTAGGCCTAGAAAAGTGAAGTGTTTTGCAAAACTTCACCTCAGAGACAATGATTTTCTAAAACCAGATCTAATCTATTAAACCACATACTATTATTCTGATGCCTCAAACCAACTTTGAAACAGTCCTTAATTCTTTGTAACTCTCCAAAGTAAAGAGAAAAATTCCCAAGTATGGGAAATTGGATGAATGCAAACACCCTGTCTAATTAAAAATAGGTGAGGAACACCATAAAAATATTATTGCTAATTTACAGATTAAGATAAGGTTCAGGGAAGCTAAATACATGTTTTAGTTCTATAACTAGTAAATGACAAAGTGAAAATTCCAACCTAAGAATCCAACCTTCTTGATAAGAAGATGGGAAATATTCTCAGTTTCTGAGCTCTCATCAACTCTGGCCTTTACGCTGCCATGCAATACTGTATAATTAATACCTCTAATAATGCAGTGAATTACTCAGAGGCACTAAGGTTGAATTCTTGGTTACAATCATGGCCAGGTAGATTACTATCTCCACATGGAACCCAGAGCTACTTAATAGGACAACTAGACTTTAAGAATACCTCAAAAGATAAACTATGTTAATTGATGCTGTGCATTATTATCGAGAGACAGATAGAGACAGAAAAGGGAGAGAGGAACATGAGACAGAAAAACAGAGATTGAATGAAAATTCTTTTGAAATAAAAATATAATTTTTATGTCAATTGATACATCTCACCCTTGTAGTGTAACTTTTTATTATACAATTTGCAAATTGAAATCATAATCTTGACAGCATACATGTCTGTTATTCAACAAAACTAATTATAACAATATTGACTGCATGTGTTAAAGGAGACAGGCATACACCAAGAAGAAAGATTTATCAGACTATTATCTAGTATGTTTAATTTTGGTGTTAAATAAAATTTAATGAATTGTTTAGCAATTGCATGGTGTATAATTAATGAGCAAGTTATAAATCCTTTCTAATAATGGGCACAATTCAAGTTTTAAACATCTTGCATTTCATGAATATATTAGATCATGTTTATATTGCATTTTGTCCATAATCAGAGTATATCTGTTCATTAGTCCCTGTGGATTCATTTATTCACTTTTAGTTTGCTACACTAGCAAAACAAAACCATATCATTAGCAAACCTTTCTTGAATCCTATCAGGTTGCCTTGATCATTTACAATTTTACAACATAAGCATTTGTATAGCCAACAATGTCTTTAGCCTCCTAGATAAAGCATAAAAGAGAAAGAATTCAGTGCTCATGATATGGTTGTATAAGTCCTAATTCAAGTCAAGATAACGATAATTGTTCCTTTCTTTTGTCCCTTCCTAAAAAAACAAACCATTTAGTCAGTTTAGTACTCAGCATAATATTTAGCATTTAGTAGGTGTGTAATAAATGCTTACTCATTGATTGTTACATTTTTTTTTTTATAGTTAACAAGTATTTATTAAATGCATCCTGTGTTCTAGGCCCTGTTTTTAGTCAGTGGTAATTAAACTAAAGGACAAAAATATCGTGTCTATCATAAGGAGTTCAGTTTTAATGATGTAGAGAACATACAAATAACTATATAAATAGAAAATGTATAAGTAATTTTATTATATATATGCATATTTTAGATATTTACACATTATGTAATTACATATAATTATATATAAATCTATATAAAATATACAAAAATATATAATTATAGAAGTAATCTTTACTAGCACTGGAAGCAAGAAGAACAAAGACAGGTCTTTTATAGAGAATTTGAGCTGAGTTTTGAGGGAATCTAGAGACTCTAGTAAGTTAAAATGTAAAGAGAGAATATTCCAATCATGAGAAACATACAGTGAAAAGCTATGGAATCATGGAGAGAAGAACATGTGGGAAAACAGCAAGATGGGCAGTGTCATGGTATCCAGTACAAGGAACAGCATAAACCATATGAAGAGAACAAAGTTAGGAAAGAGCAAGATGGCGAAGGGATTTAAATGCCAGAGGATTTTGCCTTTGTGCTATAAGTGAGCAGAGAGCTACTGGATTTTATTGATTAGGGAAGTAGCATGGGCAGATGTACAGAACCACTCACGAGAGGGCTTCTGTATCAGCTGGAGCCCTGATCTTGGATGAAGAATGAAGAGGTGGGACTCAGGAAGATAGTCAAGCAGGAGTCTGTTTATTCAAAAAAAAAAACAAAAAACCCTCAGCCTTATATACCATTTGTTTGTGTAATACAATTATATAATTATAGAGTACTGTGCATGTATGACCACATGAATAACTTGCTTTTGTGTGCAGATGTTTCCTTGCTACATCAGCATAATGTGTGCCAAGGTGCATATTTGCATACCCTGTTCCAAGTATAACATAGCTTGCTTTGCTTCCTCACTTCTCAGGAAGACTGAGATGCCCTAAGGGGAGAGAGGGAGCTAACCCAGACATTTCAGCAGGATTCCTTACTGCACTAACGGGTCTTATACCTCACTCAGGTTTCCCCTTTCTTTATCTCTACCTTCCTTTTATTTCAATTGGAGCAATTATACACCAGTGGTCAGATCCATAAAGCAGCAGATAACAAGTTTCAGGGAGGGAAAAGTCACACAGGTAAGTATTAATATAATAAGCAATATGAGTAAACAAGATTGGTATAAAAAAGGACTCCCAAAAGTCCCAAAAGCAAAGCATAGAAAATAACTGTTGTTTTGCATCTCTCATACATTGGACCACCTCATGTAGCTGGTATACATTTGTAGTCACCTGCTGTGAATTATTTATATACATAGAACAAGAGAAATTCACAACTACACCTACAGCCCCCTCAGCAGCCAAAAGAGAGTCCAAAGCCAATCTATGGTCCATCACTTGATGTGCCAGGGAATCCAATGATTCCTGCAGATTTTGAAGTCCTGCAGCAGTCTCATTAGCAATTACTTCTATGGTCATATTCTTTAAGATGGCCTCATGGGCATAGTGAGGGAGGGAGTTGCCTGGTGTTTCTCGGGCTTTCTCTCTCATTTTGAGGATCTCCTCTTTCTCCATTTCTCTCCAATGGACAAGGTGGATACAGCATGTTGACACCCATTGTATTTCTTTTTCATCTATAGAGACACAAGCAAACCCTCTGCCTCAAGCAGTTAACCTATCTGGTTCCTTCCATTCACCATTCTCCAGATCTTGCCACATCACCTGGTGATACCAGAGCTGCTCACACAAGGCATGGCCCTTTTGGCAGGTTATAAAACCTGTCCGCCCAATATTACCTAAACTAATCTATTTATTTAGCGCTATACCAATCAGACTCCCAAAAAACTATTTTAATGACCTAGAAAAAATAACAACAAAGTTCATATGGAAAAACAAAAGGTCAAAAATTTCAAGGGAATTAATGAAAAAAATCAAATGAAGGTGGCTTAGCTGTACCAGATCTAAAATTATATTATAGAGCAGCAGTTACCAAAACTATTTGGTATTGGCTAAGGAATAGATTAGTTGATCAGTGGAATAGATTAGGTTCAAGGGATAAAACAGTCAACAAATATAGCAACCTAGTCTTTGACAAACCCAAAGATCCCAGCTTTTGGGATAAGAACTTACTGTTTGATAAAAATTGCTGGGAAAATTGGAAACTAATATGGCAGAAACTAGGCATTGATCCATACTTAACGCCGTACACCAAGATAAGGTCAAAATGGGTTCATGACCTAGGCATAAAAAATTCAGTTATTAATAAATTAAAGGAACACATGATAGTTTACCTCTCAGACCTGTGGAAGGGGAAGGTCTTTATGACCAAAGAAGAACTAGAGATCATTACTGATCACAAAATAGAAAATTTCGATTATACCAAACTGAAAAGTTTTTGTACAAACAAAACTAATGCAGATAAGATTAGAAGGGAAGCAATAAACTGGGAAAATATTTTTACAGTCAAAGGTTCTAATAAAGGCCTCATTTCCAAAATATATAGAGAATTAACTCTAATTTATAAAAATCAAGCCATTCTCCAATTGAAAAATGGTCAAAGGATATGAACAGACAATCTCAGATGAAGAAATTGAAACTATTTTAGTCATATGAAAAGATGCTCCAAGTCATTATTAATCAAAATGCAAATTAAGACAACTCTAAGATACTACTACATACCTGTGATTGGCTAAGATGACAGGAAAAAATAAGATGATTGTTGAGGGGATGCGGGAAAACTGGGACATTGATGCATTGTTGGTGGGTTGTGAATGAATCCAACCATTTTGGAGAATAGTTTGGAACTATGCTCAAAAAGTTATCAAACTGTGCATCCTTGATCCAAGCAATGTTACTACTGGGATTATATCCCAAGAGATTATAAAGAAGGGAAAGGGACCTGTATGTGCACGAATGTTTGTGGACCCTTTTGTAGTGGCAAAACTGGAAACTGAATGGATGTCCATCAGTTGAGAATGGCTGAATAAATTGTGGTTTATGAATATTATGGAATATTACTGTTCTGTAAGAAATGACCAACAGGATAATTTCAGAAAGGCCTGAGAGCTTAACAACTGATGCTGAGGAAATGAGCAGGACCAGGAGATCATTATATACTTCAACAACAATACTATATTGATGACCAGTTCTGATGGACCAGGCCATCCTCAGCAATAGATCAACCAAATCATTTCAATGGAGCAGTAATGACTGAAATAGCTATGCCCAGAGAAAGAACTCTGGGAGATGACTAAAACCATTACATTGAATTCCCAATCCTATATTTATGCCCACCTGCATTTTTGATTTCCTTCAAAGCTAATTGTACAATATTTAGAGTCTGATTCTTTTGTACAGCAAAATAACGTTTTGGTCATGTATACTTATTTGTTCTAATTTATATTTTAATATATTTAAATTCTTGGTCATCCTGCCATCTAGGGAGGGTGGGGGGTGAAGGAAAATTGGAACAAGAGGTTTGGCAATTGTTGATGCTGTAAAGTTACCCATGCATATATCCTGTAAATAAAAGGCTATTAAAAAAAAAAAAAAAAAAAAAAAAAAAAACCCTGTCCGCCAAAGCTAAGACATTATCACCAAAACCCAAAAAATTAATAGTATATGGGCTAAGGTTTAGGAGTTCTCTGGGGTTAACTGTGGCTCACCCTTTCTTTTGTTTTTGGAGGAGCATTCTGATATCCCTGTTTCTTCTCTCATACTATTATCTCTCCTTGAGGATTGAAGTATATGCCAGTGGTGTGTAAAATCCAATACTGTGCACAAAAGCATGAGAAATGTTTGGAAGTATATGCAGATCCATTATCACTTGTGGCACACTCATAACTGCAAAGGCCTGTGTAAGGAATTCAGTGAGCACTTAAGCTGTCTCTTTAGATGCCAGAATGGCAAAAGTAAATCCTGAGAAAGTGTCTACAATAATGTGGGTAAAGGATAGATGGACATAAGATTTATAATCGTCATATCCATCTGCCAAATTTCATTGGGCCTCAAACCATAAGAATTCTTCCTTGGAAGGAGCATAGGAGCGAGGAAAGGGAGGCAAGCTGTACAGACTTTTACTATGCTCCTACCTCTCTCTTCTGTTATTCCACAGTGCAAACATAAAGCTCATGTAGCCTGATTATATTTAGAATGAGATTCATGGGTGGCCTGCATTAGGGGAGTGAGACATAGTGAGAAAGCAATGTGCCTTCATGTTTCCATAAAAAATGGATTCTGGTAGACCAGTATGACTAGGAACATGCAAGAGGTAATACTTACCTGGGCTGTTTCACACTTACTCCTTAAGTTCCTTAAAAAGCTGATATATGTTAGAGGCTATAAATTTTATTTGGGCTGTGACAATTCCTTGTATTACCCTTACTGAATAAGCTGAATCAAATATGTTTATATCTCCTGAATAACAAGCAAAGGCTAGCATAATTGCATCTAACTCATTCTGCTGCATGGACTTAAAGGAAGTTCTGACTTTTTATGTCTAGGTCAGGAGAATAGGTCGCATCTTTAAAGATGGTTTATCTGTGAAGAGGAGTCTTAGAAACTTTTCTTCAAAAACCCATGGCCAATTATGTAGTAGACAGGCTATCCTTAAGGGATACCCATTGGAACTGTGGTCAATAAAATTTGCCATTCTGGGATGCTTTCACAGCATACATTAGTTTGTATATTGGTATGAAAAGTGTATATTTTGTTAGGTCCTATTCCAGATAATTGTATTACTTAATGGCCTTTAACAACATTCTAGCTACCAGCACTGGATAAAAAGTAATGCTGTGGTTGGGTTGTCCTGGGAGGGAGCACCATTTTCCCATGTTTAAGTGTTGAAAGATCTGCATCATAGTCTGGACGTAGAAAGTATGTGTGCCTACTGTGGCACAGAGCCTTATGATCTCATCTAAAAGGGAACCCTTCTTCAGTCTCAGGATAATTCTTCTATAATCCCCTTTAGACTTTTCTCTAGCAAATTGTCATATAATTTCTGTTGCTCCATTTTCCTCAGTAGTCATGTGACAACAGTCTGTAGATGCCCCACAAAGTCCACAAAGGGTTCACTGGGACCCTGAACTTGCTATGGGCCAGGACTCTATACTTAAAACAAGGATTCTTACAAGGTACTAATTCAGTGAAATCCATGAGTCAATGGTTATCTAGTTTAGGATGGTGATTAAGAGTTCAGTATGATTGATTTACACTTACAACAAATAATGGTTTCCTTGTGATATGATTGGTTTATACTCAGTGTAAAGCATAAAAGCCAAGCTCTCAAAGCCAAGGAAAGAGATTCAATTCTGTCTTTGGTCAGGTTCCTGGTGGCTGGTGTGACCTCCCGCACTTCCCCTACTAAGACCAAGGCCAGGCTGAAAGGCTCTCCAGCAAGCTGCCCAGCATCAAGCAAGGAAATAATAAAGGATTTGGACTTTAACACCTGGCTATTCTTGTGGTGATTACTGAACTGAAAAGAAGGCTGTTCCAAAGACCTCCAGAGACCCCAAGAAAACCGAAACAAGAACATTGCATGAACTATTTTAGTAAAGGCTTCCTCCTTTGTCCTGTTTTTCTGGCAGAGCACCCCATGCTTTAGTGGTGGCAGAAGCAATTAGCTCATATGTGGCCAAAGAGTAATTCATCTGCATCAAGGTGCCTGCATAAGGAACTGTTCCTGCCAAATTGTACAAAGGTAACTTGTGTGTTAACTCCAGGCTGCCTATTTCCTTGGGCTTGTATTAAATATAGTTCACTATAATCAGAAAGCTACAACAAGGTCTCTCCTGATTCTAAACATATTTTTGCTACAGATTTCAAATCAGGGATTAGGATTTAATAAGCCAAATTCTCTAACAGCATTCTAACATAAGATGATATAGGCCCATAGAGAGGGAAAGCCTTTTTTAGTTCCTTGATAACTTACAGATCAAAAGGAGTGTGTCTTCTCCTGATCTGACCCAGGGGCCCATTGATGTCTGGTTCTTCAATTACAGGGTATGCTTCCATTCTCAAACAAAATGTATCCTCTCCATGCTCCCTTGCTTTAACCAGAACCTCTTGCAATCAGGATATAGGAGAAGAACAAGATGGCAGCACTGGAGATTCCTTCCTGGTTTTCCTTCCCACAAAGGTTCAGTTGTGGGAAGAAGATGAAAAAGTAGTGGGTCATGAAGCAGAGGACATATCAGGGGAGCAGGCACAGGGGCTAAGGAATGGGAAAGGCCAAGCCCTTCAATTCTCCCAGCGCCATCATTGTCTTTGTTCAGCATGCCATACCCTTTAGAGTTTCTGGCATCTTCTTTTTGTTTGTTTTCCTCATCCTCCTTTGTTTGGCATCCTGCCCTCTTTTCTGGATATGTAGGATCTCTTAAAGCCAATTTCATTACATTGTACATAGGGAATGTGTGCTTGGAGACTGAGCCAGGACATGTGGAGTGATAGTATTCAACTAGTTCTTCTCCCACTATTTTCCACTTCTCTGGCTCCAAAGTCCCCTCCTTAGGGAGCCATGGAGTCGTGGGCTCCACAATATCTAAGAATTCCATGATCTGCCTCTGAGTTACTAACAAACCTTGCTCTCTTATAAATCTAACCAAGCATTTTCCATGCTACCCTCAAGAGGGAGGCTCCTTTGTTGGTGCTTGCCTCATTTTGACTGGAAAACAAAAGTGACTAAATTAGCCCTTGCCAAATCTACACACTGCCCATTATACTTACCCTGTTCCTGGGGACCGGAATTCCTCACCTGAACTCTCACTGTTCACGTCTCCCGAGTTGCTATGTCTGTTCTTGGAGCCCCACATTGGGCGCCAATTGTCCAGATCTGCTCACAGAAGGGATTCAGTACCAGCCCGAGCCCTAATCTTGGGTGAGGAATGAAGAGGCGGGACTCAGAAGGATAGTCAAGCAGGAGTCTGTTTATCAAATAAACATTTAGCCTTGTATACCTTATGCTTGCATGATACTTACATAACCATAGGCACTGTGCGTGTGACCATATAAACAATTTGTGTTGTGGGCAGATGTTTCCTGTCAGTATAATGTGTGCCAAGGTGCATGTCTCATATCCTGTTCCAAGTACAGCACAGGTTGTCACATGCCCTGACTTCTCAGGAAGGCCAAGACACCCTTAGGTGGTATGGGGAGCCAAATCACACAAGTCAGCAGGGTTCTTACTGGACTAAAGGGTCTACACCTCACCCAAGGTTCCCCACTATCTGTGGCCCTCAACAGGCAGACCTGCTTTTTAGAAATATCATTTAATTCCCAGATAAGGATTAGGGACTGGGAGACCAAACGTAAGACTATTAGATATTCAAGCATGGGAGCTTTCACCAGAATGGTGAGTGTATGAATGGAGAAAAGGAAAAATTTATGAAATATATGAAAGTAGAAATGACAAGATCTAGCAATAGAATGGATATATGGAGTAAAGGTATAAAAGAAGTTTAAGTATAGTAACAAAAGTATTAGCCTGACTGATAATAGAGATCTTAGTAGTAACTACATACAGGAAGTTGGATTCAGACTCCAAAAGTTGACAACCAAAAGTTTTAGTGCAATTTTCTTTGACCAAAATCTTAAAATAATACTAAAACCTCAGGAACAGTATATATGTACAGTAACTATCCAAAATAATTGATCTCAAAACCTCATTACATGAACATGACAGATAATGGAAATTTTTTAAAATAAATACAACTTGGAAAAAAGATTTTGCAACTCTCAATGCTGAAAAATTACCCATGCATATATCTTGTAAATAAAGAGCTATAACAAATAAATAAACAAACAAACAAACAAATAAATAAATACAACTTTACTTTCTTGTAGAAAGTATCCAAAAATGCTATCCAGACCTCCACAGGCCATGCCTTCTCTTACTCCTATTTACTGTAAGGTTAGATACCTGGGCCTCAAAGGATACATCACCATTTATAGTAAGGTTGAACCTACAGGAAAGGACTTGGACAATCTGATTACCTCAACAGATCTTTCTCTACTCACTGAAATCCCAAGTGGTGTCATTCCTCAGTAATTAACATTTTGCTACTTCCTCCTACTCTCCATATCCCAATGATTCCAACTTGGTAAATGAATAAAAAGTCTGCACCTCATTGCCATCAACTCTATCCTCTAAATGTTCTAGTCCACATCTACTCCAACTCCACTATGTTCCTCTGGAATGTTTGCTCCATAACGGACATATTTTCTTCTAGAACTAAAAAAAAACCATATTTATATATGTTCATGTATACATATATGTAATGTGTATTAAAATATTTGTGTATTACATATATAATATATGAGTGGGTATTATATATATATATATATATATATATATATATATATATATACAAATATATGTGTTTACAAATAATATACAGTTATATCACTAATTTTCAAAGAATTAGAAAGCAAGAAAATATAAGGAATGTTAAAATTGTGCTAAACAATATTGAATCTTTTCTGATTAGTCAGAGACCTCCAGATGTTAGAATATACATTGATTCAATTGAGCTTATTGTTTGGGTAAAAGGTAAAAAACAAACAAACCATCATCATGCTAAAAAACTAGAACATTTTGGGAATAATTTTGATTTAAAACATTATTTTAAGTTCTATAAATTCCTACTGTATGGTTCTAAGTATATATGTCCTTTCTAAATCTTGCATATTCCTCATTTTTATGCAAAATTATTATTTTTTACTAAAATTTAATGCATCAAGAGGTTTATTTCTGTTGAAAAATATTATCATAAAAATGTATCCATTCATGCACATATATGCATATATATACACATATTTTAAATGTAGAGAATATTTTCACCATTTAAATGTTTACAATACATTCCCCAATTGATAAATGATCAAAAGATATGAACAATTTTTAGATGATGAAATTAAAGCCATCTAATCATATGAAAAAATGCTCTAAATCACTGTTGATTAGAAAAATCCAAATTAAAATAACTCTGAGAAACTAACTCAAACCTCTGAAATTGGATAAGATCATAAGAAAAGGAAATGATAAATGTTGGAAGGGATGTGAGAAAACTGGGACACTGATGGATTGTTGGTGGAGTTGTGAAATGATTCTTCCATTCTGGAAAGCAATCTGGAATTATGTCCAAAGGGCTTATGTCCAAAGGAAATCATAAAGGAGGGAAAAGGGCCCACAAGTACAAAAATATTTTGTAGCAGCTTTTTTGTGGTAGCAAAGAATGGGAAAATGAGTAGATACCCATCAATTGGGGAATGGCTGAAGAAGTTGTGGTATATGAAGATAATAGAATATTATTGTTCTATAAAAAATAATGAACGTGTTAATTTTAGAAAAGCCTGGAAAGATTTAAATGAACTGATGATGAGCAAAACAATCAGAATCAGGAATACATTATACACAATAACAGCAAGAATGTGAGATCATCAACTATGAAACACTTGGTTCAGGGGTTCAAAGAAATCCCAATAGACTTTGGACAGAAAATAGCATCTGCATTCAAAAAAAAAAAAAAAAAAAAGTAAGGAGACTGAATGTAAATCAACCCATGCTATGTTCACTTCTTTTTAATCTCTCCCATGTATTTTCCCTTTTGCTTTGATTTTTCTTTCCCATTGATTTTTCTTTCCCAACATGATTCCTAAAGCAAAAAATAAATAAATTTTTAAAAAATTAAATATTTACTAGCATGAAATACATTTTTAAAAAAATGCAAGTTGGGAGTTCCAATTGACAAGATATTAACAAAATTTATGCTATTATTTAAAATGTATCACCATACTAAATGGACTTAATTATATATATATTATTAGGACTTTGATTTTTAAGAATTCTTTGAGTATCCATTTTTTTTAAAAGATATCACCACCCTTCCCTTGAAAGACTTAGGAAACTAACCAAGACAATGAGCAGCTAAAATGCCAGAAGACTCATAATAAAACACATTATCCATGTGTAGATGGTGATATACTCAAAGTACATAGTGAAGAATAATGTGTATACATCTCAAGGGGAAAAAATGAAAAAGTAAGAATGAAAGGAGCAATCAAGTATTTGATTTTTAAATTATTACAAAGCAGTAATTACTCAAAAATTTACATTAAAACATGAAAAAAATAAATTAATAGAACTGATTAGATAAAAATCAGAGGCAAAAAATGCTAATACTTTAGGTTTTTTAATAAACTGTTAATAAATTATTGGGGAAATAATTTTTTGTACAGGAATTCTTGAGAAAACTTAAAGTATTTTGGCATAAACTAAATTTTAATCAGCATCTTAACCACTGACCGCAATGAGTTACAAAATGATGCACAACCTCTATTTAGAAAAAAAGATCACATCAAAGGATGTGCTGGTGACTATGGAAAGAATGATTTTTTTTTATACTTGAATTTAATCAAAGCAAACATTGTGAGAAAACTCAATAGGTTTTGTTGTACATGAAAAATGAGAGAGGAAAATAACCTCATAGTCCTGAACATGAAAAATTGGTAGCCAGTGATTAAATAACAAAACAAAGTTTAAAAATAAAATCTGAAGTTATAAGAAAGTGGGTTTTAGGGGAAAAGAAAATAATGCTAATTTTCTTTTTAAAAATAATTTTATTAAAGTTTTTTTTAATTTTCAAAACATATGTATGGATAGTTTTGAAAGAATAGTATCTTAACCAAATAAGAAATACAAAGACAAAATGGAGAATTTTAATTATATGACATCACTTCAGTTTCAAAACTTTAAAAGTATTTTTATGAATCAAAATTTAATTTAAATATGGAAATTATTGAGGGGAATTTTTAAACTTTACATAAAATTATAGCAGATAAAAATCTGATATATACAATATAAGTGGAATTGAAATAAATACTTAAAACTAGAAGCCATTCTCCAAAAGAGAAAAAGGTCAAAGATTATAAATAAATTGTTTCAAAAGAAAAATTATAAACCATTCACAACCTTCTTTATTACTTCCTTTTCTCTCTTTGTCTTAACATTGCCCAATGAAAGGGCTACCAACTCTTTGTGATTAACGTGTCTGTCCTGAGACCTCTCATAAAGACTAAAATAGTCAAGAAGAGAAACAAGATATCCCTTTAAAATTACCAGTCAGGTCAATACATACAAGCCAGACAAAACTAACATAAACCAAGTGTCACTGAGAAAAGTGTGTGAAGATGAATTCAAGGGGCAGATTTTCATGCAAAATGCTGGTGAGGAAGGAAAAAGAAGATATTTGCTATTAAGCAAATTCAGAATATTCTCCGAACACATTTCAGAAAGCCAGAAGGTCTTATAAAGTCTAAAAAAATCTTACTATGCAGAGATTGTTTCCAATATTTCTCCTAAGAACACATAAACATTGTAGGAGATAAGCTCACCTAGCTATTAAGATCAGTAAATTCTAGTTGAATAATGATGAAGATAAGTAAACTGCTTTGCATATTTTATGTTATATTAATTTGCAAAATATCAAAATATGAATAAATGCTCCAAATAACATGACATTTTTAAGAGCAAAAAAAAAAAATCAATTTTAGGGTTTTATTTTATGCCTGGAAAACTGGGAAAGATGAGAGCAGGATTCTGGGAAGATGGTATTCTGGGAATTCTGGTAAATTTCAAGCTCTCCAGATTTCCCCCACAAACAGGAGAAATTTTCATTTTAGGGGAACACAGATGATGGGTCAGAACAGAGGTCCTACTGGGATAACCCAAGAAGACCCAAAGAAAGATACCAGACTCTAGTCCTGGATTAACCCCATGTGAAGCACAAACACAGAAACAGCACCAGCTGAGTGAGAGGGAAACAGTACCACTGGTGAGTGCAGAGGCAGTGGGACAGGAACTCTGCTGTCTGTGGGCACTTGCTGGAGGATGGAGTTTTTGGTTTGGAGTTCAAGGTCAGAAAGGAGAACTGAAATGAAGACAGAGGGACCAACCTCCCCACACCAGGATTAGATGTGGTTTCACTAATACTTCCCGTTTAAAACTAAATAAATAATGAATGGGGAGGGAGAAAGAGGAGGGGGGAAAGGGAGGACAGCTAGGTGGTATAGTGGATAGAGTACCAGCCTGAAGTCAGAAGAACCTGAGTTCAAATGAAGCCTCAGACACTTAACACTTCCTAACTATGTGATCCTGGGCAAGTCACTTAACCCCCATTACCTCCACAAAAAATAAATAAATAATGAACAGGCAAAGGAGAAAGAACACAACTACAGAAACTTATAGGGAAGACTGGGATTCGTCTTCATAGGAAGACACTGAAGTTTAAAAAAAAAAAAACTTCTTCTATCCCAAAGAATTATGTTAAATGGCTACCTGCCTAATTTGCAGAATAATTCAAAAAAGACTTTTAAAATAAAATAAGAGATATGAAGGAAATACTTTAAAAATATTTAAAACCATACAAGAAAAATAATATTATGGGGGAAAGTTAACTAAGTAGAAGGAAATACGGAGTATTAAGAAAAGAAAGTAATTCTTTAAAAATGAGAATTGGGCAAGAGGAAGCCATTGAAGCTATAAGACATCAAGAGACAAAGCAAAACATAAAGCACAACAATAACAAAAAAAAAAGAACAGAATATGAAACATAAGAAAAACTAGAAATCTAGAGCTCAAGAATAGAAAATTTAATAATAATTGGATTACCTGAAAGCTGTGACCAAAAAATGAACCTTGATGAAATAATGCAAAAAATAATACAAGAAAATTTTCTGAAGGGATAGAACATGAGGAAAAAGAAATAGAAAGAAAACTACCAATTATTACTTCTAAGAGATCCTTTGCAGACAACACATAAGAATGTTATTGTCAAATTTTGATACCCCATATCAAAGAGAACGTTTTGCAAGAAAAAGAAAAAAAAATCAAATATGCTGCAGCTACAATTAGAGTTATACAGGACTTATCAGCAGTCACAATAAAAGAATGCAAGTCCTAGAATCATATATACTAGAAATCAAAAGATCTAGGTCTGTGGCCAAAAATATTATATCTAACAAAATTATCCATGATATTGATTTTTTTTTAGAAATGGACATTTAATGAACCTGCAGATTGTTAGGATTTTGTCTTAACCAAACCCGAACTTAATAGAAAGAGCCAATATCAAAAATTAATTTCAAGGAACATAATGTAACATAAATTGTTTATTTTTTTTTTTTTACATGAACATGTATACCATGTCTAAGATTGACATCATTAATTGGATAGCTCAAAAGAAAGACTGGAGCAGAGTTGAGTGTGATCTGACTCTAAAAAAGCAAAACTGTCTAGAAAAAGGTTTAAAAAATAGTAATTATATAAATGGGGTGCAGAAGAATAATAGACACAGAGGCATTAGAGTAAGGAGAAAAATTGGTAGTTCTGGAAATCTACTCACATCAGAAATGGATTACATAGACAACATTGCATATATATTGTTAAGGGTTAGCATCCTCCAAAGTTTATAAAGAATTAAGGGAGGAATGGATGGATAAAATAGGATAAGGTGGGGTATAGAAGGATTGTAGATTTATGGCAATAGCACAAGGTGTGTAGATTAATGGGCAAAGGATAAAGGGTATGATGGTATACCGTAAGGTGTATAGAGTAATGATCTTGGGATAAGATGTATAGATTAATGGGAAAGAGACAAAGAACAGGAGAAAGAGTAGATAAGATAAGGTAGGGGTATAAAAATGAGTTTAATCAGAGTGGGATAAGGTATGTAAATTAATAGGAATGGGATAAAAAAGGAAGGAAAGGGTGAGGACAAAAGATAAGGAAAGGATCCATGGATGGTGGAGGGTAAGTAATAGCAAAAAAAGTTAAGGAGCAGAATTAAAGGGGAAGAATTATCAGGGGCAGGAAATAAAAGACATAAAGAAACACTACAAGGATCAAGAGTAGTATTTACTAGAAAAAAAAAAAAGGAGGGCTAGTTATCATTGATCTTAGACAAAATCAAACTTAAAGATTCAAAAAAGAGAGAAATCTATATTATATGTCAGACACAATATTATTGTTTTAAATGCATGTTTCCATACAGGTAAATACATATACAAATATGTATGTATGCATGTAAGTCTATGTATATGTGTATACAGATGTATTTATATGGGTGCGTCTATGGAATGGGGTGAATATGTGAGTGTGTGTGTGTGTGTGTGTGTGACTGTGTGTGACTATGTGTATAAATATATCTGTGCTTAACTGTAGCCTCTTTGAGGGAAGTGTTAAGGGAATGAAAGGGGTGAAAAATGCTCAGCAGAGAACCAATGAATAAACTTCAAGGAAGCAAAGAAAAGATGGACACTCATGAATATAATCTCTTCTAGCATTATATATGCTTTCTTGAAATGCAAATTTATTGTTATATATTTTGAATCCTCCTGCTGTTCTGCTGGACACATGATAATATTTTATTGTGTTTTGTTTTGCTTTTTCCTTTTCTGTCTTTTTTCTATTGTTTTTTTTTTCCTATTTTGTATTTAGTTTAATTTTAAAAAGATAATGACAATAAAAAAAAAAAGACCCTGGGAAAGATGATAAAAATGGAAATAGTTAACACTAAAGGAATTATGTGAATACAGGAATAATAACACATTTTTCTAGGTTGGTAGTATGCTGGATAGAGTTCTAGAATGGGAGTCAGAAAGACTATGATTTCAAATTTGGCTTCAGACACTTATTAGCTATGTGATCCTGGTCAAGTCATTTATGCCTGTTAGCCTCAGTTAATCTGCTGTAAAATGAATTGGAAAAGGAAATTGAAAACTACTCCAGTATTTCTGACAAGAATACCCTAAACGGGACCAAGAAGACTCAAACATGACTAAAAATGACTGAACAACAACAAACAAAAACATATTTTGGTAGAAATAACATAGATATTTTTATATCAAATTGAAATTATAAAAGAAAAGTGAGTCATTCATTTCTACCCACTGAGCCAGCAATCTGGCCTATAATGATGCTGTTGATGATAATAGCTACCATTTGTATAGCATTTTAACTTTTGTTAAGTACTTGACTCACAATCAGCCTTTTGAGGCAGGTGTCATTATTGTTCCTATTTTACAGATGCAGATAGAAGTTAATGAGCTTGCCTCTGGTCCCATGGACAGCTATTAAATATTTGAATTCAGATCTTTTTGGAACTAAGTAAAACTCTCTATCTACTGTGCCAAAAGTTAAAATATAGATCGAATATACATACATACATACATATATATATCCATATATTCATAATGGCAGTTTTGTAGTAGGAAAGAATTGGCAATAAAATGGTTGAATAGTGATGTTGATATGGACAAATAACTGAAACAGATCTGTATAACAGAATATTATAACATTTTAAGAAATGATGAGCAACTGAAAAGTTGTATAGAAACAAAGTGAAAGTTAAATGAGCAGGGGAAAAAAAATGGAATTTTCAAATTATCAAAAGGTAATGGTAATTTAAAAAAATTAATGGTCATCAAAAAAATAATAAAGCTTGCCTCCTTTTTCTTGGCAAAATCTAAGGAGAATATAGGAACAAAATGATGCATATATTAATAGGATTCATTTCTCTATTAATGCATTCACTGTATATATTGGTTTTGCTTAAATAACTGTTTTTTTTGTTGGTAAGGTCAGTTCAATTCTGGGATAAAGTTAACCATTTTAAGAAGAAAAAAATCATAAAATATGTGTAAAATAATATTTTGTTATAAAACAATATAAGAAACAAGATTAAAACTATTTACAAAAATGAAGATTTATCCCCCAAAACTTCAAACATATCAGTGGGAGTTAACGAATGTAATTTGTATTTATCAACCTTGTCGATAATCATTTCTTTAGTTTATATAGAACATTTCCTTTTCTTACTTCAAAGAAGTTCCAGGTAGAAACTTTAAGTATCTTGCTATTGGGAAGAAAAAAGCAATTGAAGCTTTTTAAACTGCTCTTTGGGGAAAAAAAAATTCAACTATTTGAATTCTACTAGCATGAACAAACAAATAAGCATTTTCATTTACATATTTTGATGTCCTTGATTACGAATTTCTGAAAATCATATCCTTTTCATTTTTGAGATAGCTGTTTCTATCAAAATGTTAATAAACTTTTTAAAAAAGGCACACAGACTGGAAATAAGCATATGGCATCACTTTTCTGTGGCAGCTAATCTTGAGGAGCAATTTCAAAATGTTAAAAAGAAATTCTTAGCTTAGGTTATGTGGAGAGTGTTGTGTGGAGAGGTATATTACTGGAGAGAGGATATTTCATGAAAGGTGAATTACTGAGAATGACACTGAAAAGAAAAATGAGTATATTGCCTCAAAACTCAAAACCAATTGGGATTGATAGTTGCAAAGTTTATTCTCTGCTTGATGCTGGAGCGAGCATTATATATTTGGTGGGAAAAAGGAATAAGTTCAACAGATACAATTCATAGATAGAAATAGTCCTGCATCATTGCTTGCTTCTTCCAATGGAATATAGTAATGAGAGGGAACATGAAGCATGACTTAGTTGAACACCTGGACATAAGATCTCTTTTTTGCTTTAGTGACCACTCAAGAGGAGGATCAAAGCCAGCTGTGCATTGCATTCCACTCACAGATAATAGTAGTAGTTAATATTTATGCTGTGACCTTATAAAGTGCTTTTCACATATCTTATTAAATCCTCAAAACTACTTGATTAATTAGATGCTGTTATTGCCCCCATTTTATAGGTGAGTTAGCTGAGCCTGAGAAGACAGAACAACATGTCCAAAGTCACACAGATATATTTGGGGACAGGATCTGAATTCAGATTTCTTAACTCCAGGTCCAAAATGTTATACCTGACTCCTATTTACCCATTTTATTTCCTTTTCACTGCAGGATCATTAGATAATGAATTATCACTAAAAGGGCTTAAAGGTTCAACTTCTTCATTTTATAGAGAAGTTAGCTGAGGCTGAGAGACAAGACTGGCCACATAACTAGTTAGTACCATAAACTAGGAGCAAGGCTCTATCAGGATCTATCAGGAACAAGAGCAAAAAGAAAAAAAAAAGCAAAAAAATTTTTCATAAAGCTTTTTTCTCTGTACACTGAATTTCAACAAATACCTCATCTCAAAGCATCAATTCTCTCTAACTATTCCTAAGAAATTGTAGTTGGGGGCAGAGCCAAGATGGCAGAAAGGAGACATGGCTATATCTGAACTCGTTCTGATGTCCCTCAGGTCAACGCCAAATGAAGCCTCTAAACTGGTTTTGAAGTGACAGGACTCACAAATATTTTGAGTGTGACAAATTTCCAGCAGAAGATAGTTTGGAAAACTTCACAAAAGTTGCAGTTTGGAAAAGGGGAGATAGTTGAATGCAGATGTAGCTCATTGACCCAAGATGAGGTATGTCCTGTGCCCCAGGAATCTAGTGAGAGGCTCTTAGTCAAAATATAGCAGTGATGGCTACTTTGTCCTGGTTACAAGCCAGTGGATCAGCAGATTAGCTGTGAGAGATCTAACACAATATAGAAGGCACATAGTGAGTCTTTGACTCCCCAAATAAGAAATAAGGCAAGAACTGGCCACCCCTACCCAGCACTGACCCAGCAGCCACTGTCACCTGTAGAGAAAGCTTAGGACAATCCCCCCTTTGCTCTAAAAGCAGACTTCAACCTTTTAAAAATGTGCACGAAAGCAAAAAACAAAACAAAACAAAAAAAAACAACAAAAACTCTTACTATAGATAATTTTTATGGAGAAAGAGAAGAACAGATCTCAAACCCTGAGGACATTAAAAGCAAATCATCTCCTAATGAAGCCCCAAAGGATGATGTGAGTTGATTCCCATCTCACAAGGATCTCTTGGAAGAATTCAAAAAACATCTTAAAAGAGAGTTAGAAGAAAAGTGGAGAAACTAAATGAGAATATTGCAGGAGAATTTGGAAAAGGAAACAGAAATTATCTGAAGAAAACTCCTTACAAAATAGATTTGACAAAATGGAAAAAGAAAGCAATTCTTTGAAAAATAGAATTTGTGAAATGGAAAAAAAAAATTCATTGAATAAAACAACTCATTTAAAAATTCAATTGGCAAAATGCAAAAAGAGCCAAAAAAGGTAAATGAAGAAATTAATTCGCTAAAAATTAAAATTGAACAAATGGAAATGAATGACTCAATGAACCACCAAGAATCATTTAAACAAAACCAAAAAAGGGAAAAAAAAAAAAAAAAAAAAAAAAAAAAAAAAAAAAACAGAAGAAAATGTAAAATACCTCATTGGGAAAACAACTTACCTGGAATATAGATCTAGGAGAGAGAACCTAAGAAGTATTAGACTTCCTAAAAACTCTAATAAAATAAAAAAAAAGAACCTAGAAATCTTCTTTCAGGAAATCATCGAGGAAAACTGTTCTGATATCCTAGAACCAGAGGGTAAAATAGTCATTGAATGAATTCACCAATCAACTTCTGAAAGAGAGCCCCAAAATGAAAACTCCAAGGAATATCATAGCTAAATTTCAGAATTATGGAATCAAGGAGAAAATATTTCAAACAGCCAAAAAGAAATAATTCAAATATTAAAAAGCCGCAATCATCATGACTTAGGACCTAGTAGCTTCCACTTGAAAGGATCTGAAGGCATGGAATCTGATATTCCGAAAGACAAAGGAACTTTGATTGCAACCAAGAATCAATTATGCAGCATTTATGAGCATTATCCTTCAGGGAAGATGATGGACATTCAATGATACATATAAATTTCATTTATTTCTTGTGAAAAGACCAGAGATGAACAGAAAATTTAATTTCCAAATACAGAACTCAAAAGAAACATAAAAAGGTAAAAAGGAAGGAACTCTCAGGACCTCTATCTCTGTTATATGTATACTTAAAGGGTACAGATATAATTTGATTTTATTGTGATGATATAAAAAAGAAACTAGAGGTGGAAAGGGAATTGTACTCAAAAAAGAGGAAAATGGAGATAAAAATGAGAGAAATTAAATCTCATGAAGAGGCAAAAAAGAGTTATTAAAATTGAGGCAAAGAAGGGAGAGAGGAGAGCACTATGTGAATCTTACTCTTACCAGATTTGGCTCAAACAGAAAATATCAGACATATTTAGCTTCACAGAGAAATTTCTTATCATATAGAAAAGTAGAAGGGGAATGAGGAAAGAAAAAGGGGATCTAATAGAATGGTAATAAGGAAAACGTGTAAGAAAGAGGGAGGGGCTACAAAAGGGGAGAGCTGTTTGAAGGAGGTAGTAGTCAGAAAAACAATACAGGAGAGAAGGGAAAGGGGAAAATGGAAGATAAAAGCATAATTTGGGATAAATAAAATGGTGGGAAATACAGAATTAGTCATTTTAACTGTCAATGTAAATGGGATGAACTCTCCCTTAAAACAGAAGGGGATAGAAGACTGGATTAAAAGCCAGCATCCTACAATATATTTTGTATTTAAAAGAAACACATTTAAAGCAGAGTGATACATTCAGAATAAAGGGAAAAGGTTGGAGCAGAATCTATTACACTTTAGATGAAGTAAAAAAAAAAAGGGGGGGGTAATCATCCTGATCTCAGATCAATAGATCTAATTAAAATGGATAAGGGATAAAAGAGATAATTAAAAGGAAACTATATCTTTCTAAAGGGTACCATAGGTTATGAAGCAATATCAATACTAAACATATATACACCAAGTGGTGTAGAATTCAAATTCCTATATGAGAAATTAAGAGAGCTACAAGAAAAATTAGAAAGCAAAACTATACTAGTGGGGGAATTCAATCTTGCTTTCTCAGAATTAGATAAATTGAACTACAAAATGCATAAGAAAGAAGTTAAACAGAATTTTAGAAATTTTGGGTATGATAGACCTTTGGAGAAAATTGAGTGACATATAATGGACCACAACATAGTATTTTCACTTTGTTGATGTTTTGTTTTCTTTCTCATTTTTCTCCCCTTTTGATCAGATATTTCTTGTGCAGCAAGATAATTGTGGAAATATGTATAGAAGAATGGCACCTGTTTAACATATATCCAATACTTGCCATGTAGGTGTAGAGAAAGAAGGTAAAAAATTTGCAACACAAGAGTATGCAATGCTGAAAATTACCCATAGACTTTGAAAATAAAAAGTCTCAAATAAAAAAACAAACAAACAAAAAACCTTAATCTTGTGACTAAACAGAAAAAAAAAATTAGTTTTCTTCTTTCTCAAATTCCTCTATAGTAATGATTGTGCAGAGAAAATAATCCCCCAGTCTGCCAAAGTCAAGGTATGCAGACTTCTTGCCCTCCTTTCCTTGCAGTCCAGTTTCCTGACCTTCAATCAATAAAACAATAAATATTTATTAAGTACCTGCAATGTGCTAGGCACTGGTAGCAGAACACGTAAACACAGGTGCAAAAATACATGAGAGTGATATGCTTTAAGCAACAGAATGCATTGAAAACCTGTGAATTACTATTCAAGTGTAATAAACTTAGAAGAGGCTACTTGGGTCATAGACAATGTCTAGAAAATGTTCCCTTTATTTCTCTTGGACTAAAAGTTCTGCTTCTATAAGTGGAGGAGGTTGAGTGAGTTAAATTCTGTTAACTTCTTTTTCAAAATTCCTGTAGTTATACTTTTCTAATGACATTGTGGAGTATATATGTGCACAAGCCTGTGTTTGTGGTTGTAACAATAATGAATCTTTTTTTAAATTTTTCATTCATTTTGAGCTAGTGCTAGCCTCTATATACTTAAACTTTAAGTTTTTATATGACTTTCTATCTCTCTAGCCTTTTTAAAATGCAGTTAATTATTCATAAATAAAAGTTCATATTCACTACTGATTTAGGAATTCTGGTCACTAAAAGGAAACATACAGTGACTGTATTTTATAAATGAAAGATTTTGGTTTGGGTAATGCTTTTGTTTGTTTTGTAATCTGAATAATAAGCATTTATCCAGAGGGAAGAAAAGAATATTTAAGGCATATCCTCTATTTAATTGACGTATCTGTATTTTCATGTAATTGATTTTCATAACGGAGGCAACACTTGTGAAAAAACACAATGTCTGATACCTTCTAATTTTTCCTGTCTCTTGGAAATTGTCCCTAAAGGATTTTACTTCTCTTCATTTATAATTTTCTTACTTACCAATATCCTCTCTGCTACTAAAAACCTACCCAGATCTTATCATCCTTCAAAAACAAAACCAACAATCACTTAATAAATGTTTATTAACAGTACAGTTAAGTACTCAGAGAATATTACTGACAATTTTACTGTTAATTTTATTGACAGTTTGTCTTTGGAATTCTCCTGGAAAAATTTAGAAAACTGTGCCAAATGAATTCATTATAGAATTATATTGTCTAATTCTAGCAAATCTTCACAGTAATTATTTTATTCTTCTTCTCATCAATCTTTGATATTCCAAATCTTCTTTTCTTTCATTAGACCTCCTAAATTACCTTCTTGCTCCTCTCTCTCATGAAAGGATACTAACATCTACTTTCCTGAAAAAAATACAGTTCATGTTAGACTTATTCCTCAGTCAAAACCACAAAATCTCTTTTTATCATATTATGTTTTCTTCTTTTATTTTACTTTTTGGTGAAAAGAGTTCTTCTTTTTTCCACTCCTTCTCTATGTATGTCCTTAAATTTTTTTTTTTAATTTTCTTACTAGCTCCTCTGCTTCCCAGAAATATGCTCAAATCTTCTCCATCTTTTAAAAGCAAACACTGTCACCACCACTGTCCACAACAACAAAAACACCATTACTTGACCCTGCCATCCCTTCATTCTACTGTGGGAGAAGGATTGCTTATTTTTATTTGTTTTTTTTCTGTTTTTGTTTTCCCCTCTCTTTTTTAGTTGAACTCAAAGGAAAAACTTGTTTTTCGAAGTCACCTCCATTTCTTTATTTGTCACTCACTTATTAAGCCATTACAATCCAGTTTCTCAAATCATCATTAGATTAAAAGTGTTGTCTTCAAGATAACTTTCTTAACAACATTATTGTATATTCTGGACCGCTTTACTGAATTCAACATTACTGAGTATTCTATCTTCAATGTACTCTTCCCTCTTGAGATTTCTATGATATCATTTCTCTAGAAGAAGACTGGTTCCATATACAGTGATAAAGAGGACAGAAAAAGGATCACTTTATTTTAGATAGACCTCAGGACAGATGGTTGTTGTTATTTTTCCTTTGTTCATAAAGAGAACCATGATATTATGGAGGTGTTGCCATGACATGCAAGTGAATTGAACTTAAGTAAGGGAGAGCTGTGTAAAGTCACCTGTCTCACTTTCCCCTCTAGAGACACCTAGGTCTAGTGATCAGATATAGCTCAAGATTGGAGGTGGCCCTGAATGCAATGGGAGACTGGCCTTTTTTAAGCTAAGGTCTTTAATAGTCTCGGTTTAACTAAGGTCACATCCACTTAATGATTAAGGCTAGGTAACAATTGAGGCAAAGAATCTCTTCTTTTACCTAATCAAAGAAACAAACAACAACAACTTAATAAATAAATAATAAATCTGAGAGAATAAGACTAGTTTTCTGGACAAAGCAGAAATAATTGTTTTCATTCAATATGAGTGAATCAGGATCCAAAGAATAAGCAATTTAAAAGTGGATATTTGGATTCCAAGAAAATGTATAATAAATGTATAAATATATATAAATATAGTATAAATGTATACTATTGTATAGTAAATTCTTTAGGGATGATAAGATTTTGTTTCACAAGTTATATCAAATGTTATAGGATGGGAAGTTTAGAATAGGTCTTGAATATGTATAAAAAGTGTTCTGGAGGCAGGTTTTATGCCTTAATATTTCTTCAACGCATAGATGTGCAGAGAGTTAAACATCTACACAGTCAATACTTTCATCATAAAAGGAAATGCTAAAAGGACTTGAAAAGGATGGAAGGGTCAAGGAACCAAAATAAGGAGGAATACAGAGACAAGACTTCTCCAAGAGAGGAACCCCCTCTCCCCGGATCACAAGCAGATAAATAAGACTCAAAAAGAAGAAAAAAATCCGTCAACAAGCATTTATTAAGTACTTACTAAGTTCCAGACATAGTGCTAAATACTAGGAATAAAAAGAGAAACAAACAACAGTTTCTTTTCTGAAGAGTTTACATTCTGAGGGGTGGGGAAAAAAAAAACATAAAAAAGGAAACTGAAAATGGGTGTGAATCAAGAAGTAGCTAGCACAAGAGCAAGGTAAAGAAATGCCTGTGGAACTGTGAGCAATGCAGTCTAAAGAAGGAAGAAAACATATTTGGTCTGGGAAAGCTTTTTAAGTGGCTTTCAAATACTATTTACATAATCAATATATAATTTATTTCCTCTGTCAGCAAATAAAATCTTTTTGTTGTTGTTCAGTCATTCCAGGCTCTTCTGACCTCTTGGGATTGATTTGCCATTTTGCAGATGAGGAAATTGAGGTAAATAATTTCTTGCCCAGGGTGACCCAACTAGTCTAAGGTCAGAAAGATGAGTCTTCCTGACTCCAGGATGATACTCTATCCTTGCTTTATCTATCTGCTCTAAAAAAGTGCTTGCTATGTGACAAGCATCGTGCCAGGAGTTAGAGATAGACAGATAAAAATAAAAGTATCTTTGGGGAAATTACAATAGATTAACACAGGCTTCTTGAATAGCGTAAAACAAAAAGAAAAACATCAATTAAATATATACTTGTATAATATATTATGTTTTATTGTAAAATCACATCACATAAGCAATTTTTTGTAGTAGCAAAGAATTAGAAAATGAGTAGATACCCATCAATTGGGAAATGGCTGAATAAGTTATAGTATATGAAGGTAATGGAATATTATTGTTCTATAAAAAATGATGAACTAGCTAATTTTAGAAAACCTGGGAAGATTTAGATGAACTGATGCTGAGCACAAGAAGAACTAGGAATAACATTGTACACAATAAAAGCAAGAATGTGTGATGATCAACTATGAAAGATTAACTTCTTCTCAGTGGTTCAGTGATCCAAAGCAGTCCTAATAGACTTTGTACAGAAAATATCATCTACATCCAGAAAAAGAACTAAGGAGATTGAATGTAAATCAACATATGCTATAATCTACTTCTTTTTTTTTTTTTTAATCTCTCCCATGGATTTTCCCTTTTGCTCTGATTTTTTCTTTCCCAATACAATTCACAAAGAAAAATATATTAAAAAACTAATAAACTTATTAGGAAAATAATCACATCACATATGGCGTAATATGAAGTTTGAATTTTGAGTAGAAAATGAATAATTAATAGAAATAAAGAATAATAAAGTTAGACTTGGAGACACTAAGATACTCAATATCAATGTTCCTATTGTTAGAAACATGCTTGACAGTGAAATCCAAGTATCAAGGAATGTTTTTTGGCAGAAAGAAAGTCCAGAGCAATTAGAAGTTTCTGGCCAGAAGTGAGCTTGGCCATTCTTTGGCAGAGGGAGCACTAGGTATAGAAGCAGACAACTTTTATGTTACTAGTTTGACACAGTTCCTTCCCTGTGGAAATGAATTGGCCAGTCTTGTTTGGGGTTACAATATCATTCCGTACATTTTACTTCTAAGCATGTTCCTCCCCTTCTCATCATACATGCCATGTTCTCTTAATGAGGCTCTAATTTTTTGTGGGTTATGTTGATTTACTTGCATGAAGCTTATTAAAAAAGTACAATAAAGAAAAGCCTTCTCCAAGTAATTGTCCCTGGTCAATTTAAACCAGTTTCTAACCTAGCCAGAAATTTGTAGCAAGTTAGTTTCTCCTTCTGAAAGCTCATTGGTCAATGACACTTATTTACATTATCTTGAAAATTGCAACATTCTGTAGAAACCTAACTTTTCAACATTTTCATTATCTGGTCAAGCTTTCTGAGGACTCGTAACTTAATTGTTCTGTGGAAAGTTAACCCTGATTAGTCTCTCACATAAACATTACACTGGGGTCTTTTACTTTTATTTCTATATTATATTTTACTCCCATTGCCCAACCTGGTACAGATTTAAATTCCTTGCTACCTTTCTTCCAGGATTTCCTTGGAATCAGTCTTTTATTGGGATAGCAGGACCCAAGAATATGAGCATTGGGTTTCAAATGGAGTTTTGTAGCCGGTGCAGCATTGAAGACTCAAGAAATAAAGAAATCGTTTGAAATGTGTTTCAACACCTCTAGTCAGAGGAAAGACTCATGTACCATTAATGCTCACTATGGACATGAATCTGGTGTTTATAGTGGTATGGAGTATAAGCTTTTATTAGAGATAAAGGTAAAGGTAATGCACCCACCGTTTCCTGAAGGGAAACCAAGCACAGTGGGGAAGTAAACAAATAGACTAAAAGGTTCTGAGTACTCATTATGCAATGTGGGAAAGCTTTAAGTAAATTACCTCCAATTTGTGCTTGCAATTTCCCAAGATACAGTCTGATCCCCTGAAAAGGCTAGACTAATGTAAATACGCTAAGGCTATGGGAAAGAGTACACAAGTATTGCAGGCTCTAAGGGGAGGAAGCCCTGGCAAAGTTCCCTTGTAGTTTTGTGATTAGTTATCAGTTAAGGACCGGAGTGTGTGTGATCAGCTTAGCTAGAATTTATACTGTTGCAAATGTCCTTCCTTTCCCTCCTCATCAGTAGGACAAAGACCATGTAGGAACTGAGCTAAATTTGGAACCTCTTTTCCAGGATACCAAAATACCATCAGGTAAAGAATGCATAAATCACACTAGGGGAAAAAATAAATGAATGGATACATAAATAAAAAAATGAATGAATGAGTAAATGAATATATATATATATATATATATATATATATATATATTGCTTTTTGCTATATAATTGAAATAAATATTTCTTTGCCAAAGTTACTAGATGCAAAGTGGCTAAATGGAACAGGCTAAATGTTGGGAATATAGCTAGTACAGGATTGAGCTGGTAGTACTAGACAAGAGTTTATTCCTTAGAGAACCTTAGAACCCTGAAATGAGATGTTGAAGCCCTGGTTCTGGGGAAAGGCATCAATGAATAAGTGTTATGCAAGGAACACTTCATTCTTCCCGATAAGTCAAATAGAAAAATTTATTAAATTTTTTCTTCTTGTTCTTTGTTTGAGAGACTATCAATTTGTCTATATTGTCTACATTGTTGCTATTTGTCATTATTTAGAAGAAAAATAAAACAGATTGATCCTTGTACCCCACTAGTTATTCTCCCCTTGTCTTTACTTGCTGAAAGTGGAATCCTCAGCTAATTCTTCAAAACTTTCTAGTATTTTGTTTTGTTTTTTGCTAACTGCTATGACAAATTTACTTTCTGCATTAGGTGATCTGCCACAGATAGATTTCAAGAAAGATCCTTTTCAAAGAGAAGTATCCAGTATTTTTGTTTGATTTTTAAACATTTTTCTCTTATCTGTTTTATCTCATATCAATATTTTTTCTTTTGTCAACACTCTAATGTAAACAACTATCTGCTCTCAGCTATTCTCTATGAGAATCACCTTCCAACCACCATGTCTTCCTTCTTCAGTTCATTCTTCTTCCCCTTTCATTTATCAAATATCAGTGGTTGAATCTTGCCTTTTTGTTTTGCTGTAGTGTTTTCTTGCTCTCTTTCTTTCCCTTCTTTTCCATACAGTCTTGGGTAGAGGGACCTGGACATTCATGTGTATTGATATTTGTCTGGCTCTCCCATTCCTTATCAAACAGTAGTTTCTATGGCCCCAAGAGCTTGGCCATCCCCAGTGACTTTTCTCTAGGGCTCTTTCTTAACAAATTTTCTATGGTTGTTTACATAAGCTGTTGGCTCAAATGGCGTGACACTAAATCTATCCATTCTCTTCTTTTCATACATGTACAGTTTCATGTACAGTATTTTATGAGTTCTATTAGAAATCGAATGTTCCATAGAACTTTACATAATTCAATATATGCAACACAGAATCTAATTGTGAAAATATTGATTTAAATGGATCATTCATTCAATAAATTAATCTTTTATAATAGAAAAGTTTATATATAATATGTATATTTAGAAAAATATATACATACACATATGTATATGTATATGTGTACATATTGTTATTGTTGTTTGTCCTTCATTCTTGAAAATACCAATCTTGGCTTTACATGAGGGAGGCTGGGCAAGATCACCTGCCTCACTTTCCCCTCCAGAGCCATCTGGGTCCAGTGGCCAGATATAGACCAGGACTATTGGAGATGGCTTGAATACAGTGCAGATCTTGGTCATTTTGAGCTAAGATATTCAACAAGTATCAGTTTGATTGAGCCTGCACTCATTCATAGATTAAGGTAGCAATTGAGGCAAATCTCCTATTTCACCTAGTTAAAAAAATTTAATATCTAGGGTCTTCCCCTCCTCTCAGGTGTGTGTGTGTGTGTGTACACATTTATAAAATATCTCTGGCTCATAAATTCTGTTCCTGGTTAATTCTACCTATTGCAAAGACCAATGTTCCAGTTAATGTCTCTTCCCAAATATAATATTAACCCTCACTATGTTCCATGAACTATGTAAGCTCTAGAGATGCAAAAAATAGGGCCAACAAAACAAAAGTCTCTCTAATTGAAGAGTTCACACTCTAATGTGAAGATAACATGCAAACAACTATGTGCAAAAGATATATACTGGATAAACGGGAGATTATCACAAAGATAACAAAAGTCAAACAAAGTATATTTAGTATATAATAGACAGCTGGATGGTAAAGCAGATAGAGCCCTGAGTCTTTGGTAAGAAATACCCAAGTTCAAATCTGGCTTCAAATACTTACCAGTTGTTCAACATTAGACAAATCACATAATATCTTTTTGAATCATTTTCCCTGAAATATTGTGTGGATCAAATGAGACTTACTATATAATTACCTAAACTTACTATAAAACACTAACTATAGTTAGTAAACACTTACCATAATGTCCAGCATATAGTGTACACTATATTGTTATTATTAATAAGTATTATTATATTAATCCCTTAGTTAATTATTAACTAAAGCAAAGTGATCATAATTTAATTGATATTCAATGTACATTTACATGATAGAACCAAATTATATTTCTTCTCAGCATTACATAAATTCAAATATATGAACACATTTTATAATTGGATCATAGAAAAATAAAGGTTCCTCAAAAGTCAATAAATATTTGTGAAGGTGAGGCAGTCCTATGATGTTCCAATGGAATTATAGCCTAAAGCTAGATCATGAAATAAAGCAATACTAATGCTCTTTTCTCTTCATATAAGGCATGTTTTAGTGCTACCTAATTATTCAATATCAATACAACTCCATCAAAAAAAGTCACATGTAATAAAGAATGAATACTTAGAGGTCATCAGTATAGCAGAAAGGGTTCAGGCAGAAAGCTGGAAATCAAATTTTAATGCATTTGGCTCTGCAGTTATTTCTAACTTTGGGCTATAACTTAAATGATATAGGAAATTCCTGGCTGAGGACAATCTCTTTCCAATTGCATGTGGGTACCTTATCTGCAATTTATATTCTTAGAGATTTGTCTATAGTAGCACTGTAAAATTGAGTAACTTGCTCAGATCTCAGGCAGTTTTTGACAAGGGCAGGGTTTGAACTCAAGTTTTTCTGACTCTGAGATTAGTTCTCTAACCACCCTGAATTGTAGATTCATCATCTGGAAAATGGCACTGTAATATTTGCCAATCTTATTTCCTGAATTCTTGTAAGAAATGAATTTTTAAAAAGTGATGAACTTTGTGATTCATTGCATGTTGCATATTTCAGCAATGAAAATTGACAGATCATTAATAGTAAGTTTTCAAAGACAGTATTTGGATTTTGATCATTATATTTAAAAGAAATAGTAAAACAAAAAAAACAAATGTAATTTTATTTCCTAATACACACAATATTTATGATTTTCACTTTTTTAGTTTTACCTTTATAAAAAAGTTGTATGCAAATGAACTGAACTATTTTAATACAGCCCAACATTTCCCTTGCTGTAGTGGAAACGGTGTGTCTCTGGACTTGTATTTCTCCAGTTTTTAATAAATAGAAATATCTTTCTTTGCCCCTTTAAATACCAAACTGTTCACACATAAATAAGGTGTTATTTTAGAAAGTCCAAAGGTTATTTGAGTCATATTTACAACACATTTCATTTTCAGTCCAAAATTGCTCAAATCTTCACTGTAAGCCTTTTCTACTTACACCTATAATGGTGTTTTTTTTTTTTTTAGTTTTACTTAAAACAAATATATTTTCTCATTCCTTTTAGATATAAAATTGTTTACTTATTGTAAAATATTAACAATATCCTACATCTGAGAGTTTATTTAAATTGATTTTATTTAAATCTGTCCATGTATATACACCCACACATACCCCTACCACCTATACACACACACACACACACACACACACACACATACACACACACACCCCACACATTTTTTTTTCTGTCAAATTAACAAGTATTTATTAAGCATCTACTTTTTAGCAGGTACTTTCCTTTCCATCACAAATGATTTATAAGAAAAGAGCCTTAAAGGGATAAGGTACCAAACATATAGGAGAAATCTTACCATTTAACTATCTTATTCAAAGTCTTTAGTCTTTTTCTATTTTCTCTAAAATAAAATATAGATTCTTCAGCCTTGAAGTTAAAGCTGTTCACATTTTGGCTCCAGGCTATACATCTAGGCATATTTTTTATTCTCTATTTTCTTAGAGGCAGCTGCTGGTAGAGTTGATAGACCAATAGGCTTGCAACTGAAAAAAATGATTTCATATCTGGCCTCAGACACTTAACCAGCTGTGTGACCCTGAAGAAAACACTTAATCTCTGTTTGTTCCAATATCCCCAACTTAAAAATGAGGGTCATGATAACACTTACCTTGCAGAATTATTGTGATCAAATGAGATAATATTTTTACAAGTGCTTAGTTAATACAGTGTCCAGCACATAGTTGATAGTATATAAATGCTTATTTATTTTATTTATGCCATTCCCTTTTTTTTCCGTGCATTACTTTACATTTCAAACTGTCCTATTACTACTATTCCCCTGAACCAACATATCATTTCTTATCTCCTTGTACTTCTGTGAATTGACCCTTAAGCAACTGATATATTCTTTACTTCTTTCTTTTTTTAACCTTCTTATTTAAAATATTTATTAATTTTTTATGTTTCTCTATTATCATAATTTTCTATACTACTCCTCCCCCCTCGCACCAGGGAGACATAGCTAAACAAAGAATAAAACAGATGGGATGGAGTAGGGGGAAACAGTTTGGAAATATCAAAGCAATACCCAAATCTAATTTCATTTTATATATTTAATGTTCAACATCCAAATTCCTCTTCCTCTACCTAGGGAAATAATTAAAGGAGATACATATATGTGTGTATGTCTGTGTCTCTTACCAAGCTCATTAACGATGAAATAAAAGTATATATGCATTTTTATATATGTATGAATGCATATGTATATATGTAGAGTATATACCATATGGTAATAAAACTATTGTTATACTCCTTGTAAAAGATATAAAAGAGCTCTCTAACAAACAGTTCTTTCAAAACAGGTCTAATTACTTTTAGCCTAGCATTCACCCAGATCAGATACCTTAGAGATAAACTTCCCCACTCCCATAATTTAATACTTCAAGATAGTATTAAATTTATTAAACATTCTTTGAACTATTTATCCATGGAGGAAAATGAGGCATCTAGATGAGGTAGAATATCCTTTTTTGGAATAAGTATAATTTTCCCTATTTTGTGCTTTATAGAGAGCTGTCATGTATTGTCAAAAGACTTATCAGAATGTCCAAAATATGCTAAGTTGAATCCTTATGATAGCTTCACCAGACAATATAAAACTGAACTGCAAAGGAAACAGGGATACTAATATTAATGGGATCACAGAATAGTAACAATAATAAATATGTATGTCTTTTTGATTTAATCATATGTGAGATTTATTATTTTATCTTATAAATCTAAATGTTATCCAGTGTTTTAAAATTTAAAATCTGTTGGATTAAATCTCTTTTTTCTTTTTCAGAGATCACATATCTGTTACCATAATAAAGAAGATAGAACAATGGATCAAAAACCTTATTATTTTAACCTTGGTTATCCAATCTAGAAAGAAAGAACTGTTTTAGATTTAAAGATTACTGCAACATTTTGGTTACCCTGTTATGGATATTTTCCATCTCTTCAGCTTTTTTTCCAAAAATGAACTGGCTCAAATAGAACAAAATATTTCATCCTAAATGGAGGGACTTATGTATATCATCATCGATACTGAGAGGCATGACATATTGCACAAATTGTTGCCCTTGAGACAGAAAGATCTAGATTGAAGTTTTACCACTGATCTTTATTGGATGTGAGATCCTGGTCAGATAATTCACCTGACAGTGCAGTAGTGAACTCTTTTAGGCTAAAAATTGTGTAGATGGTAAATACAATCTGCTTTCACTGTAGAGGACCCTTATTAGGAGCTACTTATATTTAAAAAAAAATCACCCTTCTAATCAAAAAGGGAAATACATACCCTTACTATTACCATACTTGCAAGGCTCATTTTCTCAGACTACTGAAATCTTTTGGGGTTCTACATCTGGCAGTCAGTGATTCAAGTGTTTCAAGCATTGAATCATTCAAAAATTTGATTATCATGCCATCTATGCCTTCATTAAATGCACTGATAAAGCATGTCAAAAATAAGGTCAAGAAGAGAGCCCAGATATAGCCTGTGTTCATGTCAGTCCACTAATCACCACTCTTATTTTTCTCCCCTTTTATAATAATCATTGAGTCTTCTTTTCTTTCTTTGGATATATTTCATCATCAATTTTGCTTTATTACAGGTTGTTATTTGATTCCAAGCACTGAATTTTACTGCTCTTTAGCACTTAAGTTAAAGCTGTGTTTTTTTCTTTAAGCATCAGCAGTTTCTCTACATCCAGGTGTTTCATTTAATTATTAATTTGATTACAGAATTATAACTACACATATTAATCAAAACACACACAACCAGAATAATTCCATGTCTAAAAATCACATAATTCTAATCTGAAAGATTTTTTTTTCTTTTCAGGTGAGTCCAGAAAAATCAATGTCATATCATCTCTGGGCAATACTTCAACTTCATTTATAAATTGTATCCCCAGGAAGTCAACAAATCCAAAATCCAATATGTTCTATAGGTCCAAACTTTTAAAAATTTAGTTCCTAAATTCTCACTGATGAATTTCCCTTTAATAAACATTCAAAAGCATCAAAGTGAAAAAGAAATGGGAACTACTAAACAAAAATAAGGATCCCTGCCAGATAAGGATCTCAAAAATTGACTTAGCAAAGCATATACAAATATTATTTAGATTGTATTATATTTTCATTTATTTGAAAATATTTGCAAAATATTTCCCAATTACATTTTAATCTGATTCAGTTTGTCCTTGGGAGTATTATGGGCTGCAAAAGACCCTTTTTGACACTTTTGCTACTGAGAACATAGTTTGCTCAAAGAAATGGTATTTACTATGATAATAAAAAATGCAGAATAACAAAATATTGTTTTCTTTTTCTCCCTTGGAATGTGATCTCCCACAAATAAATACAATGTTAGTGGGATCAATTTATATACAGAGTATATTAGGAGAAGGACACATATTTATGGAATAGACATGGCCCAAGCAAGCCATTACATCAAGTCCAACTCACGTATGGAATAAATCCCCACTATAACTCAAATTTAAATTTCCAAATAAGGAGGAATCATCCTCTCTCTAGTTAGTCTATTTCAATTTTTTCCAGCTCTCAAATAAGGAACATTTTCTTGATAAAATTTGCCTTTTTAACACTTGCTCTCATTATTCCTGATTCTACCTTCTGGTGTCAAAAGAATAAAAAATTATTGATCCCTTCTTCACAAAATATCTCTTCACATATTTGAAAATAGCTGTCATGAAACTCTTGAGTCTTCTCTGTTCCTGCTTTATATTTCAGCTTCTTTCTTTCTTTCTTTCTTTCTTTCTTTCTTTCTTTCTTTCTTTCTTTCTTTCTTTCTTTCTTTTTCTTTCTTTCTTTCTTTCTTTCTCTTTCTTTCTTTCTTCCTTCCTTCCTTCCTTCCTTTTTCTTTAGCTTTTTTTTTTCTTTCTTTTGCCAGTTTCATCCAACAATTTCTTATGTGATATGGCCTCAAAATGTTTCTGTTTTGTTTGCTCTTCTCTGGATGCTGTCCAACTTATCAATCTCCTTTTAACCTATGTTGCCAAGAATTGAACAGAATACTATAGATGAGATTTGACAAAGCCAAAGTATAGTGAGATCATCACTATCCTGTTCTAAGATACATGTTTAATACAATGTAATCAAATTTGTCTTTTCTTTCTTCATTTTTTTGTGGAGGCAGCTGCCATATCAGAATGATGACCCAGAGTGATTTTGTAGTACAGTGAAAAATCTTTGTGCAGCTAAGTGGCACGATGAATTCAGCACTGGGATTGGAATCAAGAAGGCTCTTCTTCCTGAATTCAAATCTGGCCTCAGACACTTATTGATCATGTGACCTGTAATGTTCTTCTCTAAAAATATAATGTTCTCTGGGAACAGGTTTCTTGGGGGGCTCTGGAGGCAGCCTTAGTTTCAGTTCAGTGTAATCACCCCAAATGCAGCCAGGAGTTAAAGTTCAAATCCTTTATTTTCTCCTTCAAAGTCGTGTATCTTTTCCTGGGTCCTGGTTAGCTTTAATAGAGGCCTGTCTTTCTCCTTGGTTCCAGGAGCTTAAGCTGCCTTCTTTGGCTTGTGAATCTCCTCAACTGAATCCTGGCTGAGACTCCGAGAGCTTCTAAGTGGGCTTCTATGTCTGGCCCTGAGAGCTTCTTGCTTATATGCTGTACACTGAGTATATATCAATCATTATTTCACTAGGAAACCATTATTTGTTGTAGGATTAAATCAATGCTAAACTAGATTTAAACATTGTCTCCTCAATTCCACTTACTTAGCACATTGTAAGAATCCTAACAGTGACTTTGGCAATCTACTTAGTTTTGTTTGCCTCAGTTTCCTAATCTCTAAGATGAAATAGAGAGGGGAAAGACAATTCACTCTAGTATCTTTGCCAGGAAAATGCCAAATGGAGACACAAAAAGTCATGCACAGCTGAAAAACAACTGAATAGCAAAAATAAAATACCTATATCTACTTTCAGAACAATAACTTCTTATCTATGCCTTCTCCAACTTAAAGTTATGGAGCTGATGTTTCCAAATTCAAGACTTTACACTGATTCCTACTGAGTTCCATCTTATTGGAGTGAGCTCAATATTCTAGCCTATCATCTAGGTCATATTTTTTGTCAACACAAATTGATGTGCATACTTTCTTTACATATTTCTTTACATTTTCTATACATATTTTCTTTACTTTCTTTTCTTTTTTGTAATGGGCTGAGGTTTGAGTTGATGAACTGAGGTCCCAAGTACATGAGGCTAAATAGTAATTGGGCTATACTCTATTAATATACATGATTGGATAAAGAATGGTCCCTGCCCACTCTCCGTGCAAGTCCTAATGTGTTGTATAGGAAATGACGATTTTGGTGGGTGGAGGCAGAGAGACAGACAGGAAGAGAAGCTGGGGGAGATTGGGCCTGGGTTCGAGACTCTGAGCTGCTGGTTGTGTGGCTGGTGGTCGAGCTAGCTTCTTGACTCAGCTGCACACATTGCTATCGCCGATTCTCTTCCACCTCCGATCCTTCTTCACTGAGAATAAAGACTGACGGTTTTCCCCTAACCTGAATTCCTATCTCCTACTGATTTAAAAATACACGAGCTTCACACTTTTTTTTACATATTTCTTTATATGAGTCTAATAAAACTTTTAAATCACATGTGGCCAAGAATAGATTCTTTGGGCAGAACACTGGAAAACTTTTGTCACAAAAATATTTGATAAAATATGCTGTTTTTTGAGTGTGGCACTCACTTAGGTTATGAATCTATCTGAATCCATATTTCTACATCTTGACTATAAGAATAATATGAAATATTTTTTATAAAAATTCTTAATTAAAATTCAGGGAAAAAATGTGTCTTCAACATTCTTCTAACATACTAATGTAATAATTATGTCAAAATGTGAAAGAAAATTAGTCTAAAATGACTTATTCTTAATGAAACCATTTTTATTTTTTGCAATCCCCATTTCTTTTTCTAGATATTCACCAACCATCTCTTCAGAAATTTATTCTAGAATTTCAAGGAATCAATTTTTAGACTCAATAACATAGTTTTCAGATCATTCTCTTTCATTATTTTTTAAAATTAGGCATTTGTTTTTTCATCACTTTTAAGGTACCTCTTTTCTTTCTATGATACTGATGTAGATATTTTTTGTACTTAAAAAAAAATCTCCACATTTCATTGCTTTTATTATCTGCCCTCTTGTGGCTATTGTTCAATAGTTTTAGTTATGACCAATTCTTCATGATTCATTTTTTTGACAATGATTCTAGAATGATTTGCATTTCTTTCTCTAATTCATTATATAGATATCTAACTGAGGAAAACAGGATTAAGTAACTTGTCAAGAGTGACAGCTAATGAGTGTCGGAAACCAGATTAGAACTCAAGAAGATGAGTATTCCCAAGTCCAGCACTCTATCCAATGCCATTTAGCTGCCCCTAACCTGCCGCTTACATCTTTCAATTTTATTAAATGCAGTAGAGGAAATAAATTGATGAGAGACATCATTATGATCCCTCCTATGTCAACAATTAAGATAAAACATATCAATGTCACTAAAATAGGAAGTTTTTAGGGACAAATTAAGGCAAAGGCCAATATTTTCATAGGTAGGACATATTATGGCTTTTCCATGAAGCAGCATGACATTGTACATTTCTCTTTTTTCTGTTTGTTTCTTGTTTTCCTTACTCTTTTTTGCCTTAAATAAAATAAATATAATTTATTTTATAATATATTTATAAATATATAAATATATATATAATATAATATAATAAATTCAAAAATAAAAATATATTATATTTTTTATTATTTACAATTATTTCCTTACTCTTTATATTTGAGTATGTTCTTATAGGACTGGCATCTATAACTAGTTAGAGCTGCCAAATCCTTTTCGGAGCTGTTTAATTTACTTTTGGTGTTTGCCTGCCCCCAGCAATCACCTGTGGCTCCAAGAAGATATAGCATGCAACAGCTACACACTAGTAAAATTATCTCAGCAGATTGCTACTCTCAATCTGGTTTAACCTACCAAGACACAAATCATTCAGTTATTTAGTGGGATAATTACTCCAAGCATAAGAAAACTTCCCTTAATACAATGAGAAGATGACCACAATTTATTTCAATAACACTGAAAGTGGCTGAAACAGGCACTTTGGAGCACTCAGAATTTAGTTAGACCCAGAAGGTGCAAGGACACCCAATATGTCTTTGGCCATTACCAATTATCTTAACTTGGCTCTTATCATTTCTCAAAAAGAGAAGAAGTCTGAAAACTTTGTGCAACAGTGCCTCCCTTAAATCCAATTCAAATGTAAGTCAAAATATCACTTCAATATGTCATGAATCATCTTCAAAAATGAAGAATGAACAACAATATGTTATTCTTAGCTGAGTGCAGTTATGTGATCATTCCTGATTTAGGAAATTAAATAAAGCTATCCCTCTTTTTTTAACTAGTGCTGGTAACGATAATTTCTTCCTTTTTTTTTTATCATATTTCTTAATTGATACTCCTTCCAATGCCTATCTAAAGCTTTCTGGTTCTAAGTCTGAAACACCCCAACCCCAAATTCTCCTTGTTTTCATATGGTTTCTTGTGGTAATCTCACTTAATATAAAGAAAAGAGGAAATAATGTATTCCTTGTTCCTTACCCAATTTTTTCCTGACTAGAATATTAGAAAGATTAATGAGATCAAAGGTTTAAAAACATTTTAAGCTCTCTGCATTACACAGGGCCTCATAGATCCTTTTATCTAAATCTGAACTAATCTTAAAGTTTAGTTCTGGGAAGAAACTTCCAAATCAGACTAATTTCTATTCTCTGTCTCTACAATTTTTGCATGTCTTATAAAACACCAAAGAGGAGTAATCAAATGCTAGGAAGGATGTAGAACAACTAGGCAAAAAACAGATTTGTATAAAAGCTGCAAATGGTAGATAAAACTGCCTCGCATAAAAGCTTTTAGCAAATGAAGCAATATAAAAAGAGAGCACAAAAAAGAACACCACTCACCCCATCATTCTGAGGCTAGATCTTAATGTGACTTTGAAAAAAAATTACTCATTCCCTATCTGTCACAGTTCTCTACTTTATAAATGAGATAATTCTGTAGAAGTATATGATATAGCTAGATGGTTCAATAATAAGGGGACAGGGCCCAGAGTCAGAAAGTCCTTGAACTCTCACTAGTTATATGACCCTGGATTAGCCACTTAACTTCTGTTTTAACCTTCATCCTATGGGGGAGGGAGAGCACTTTTCAAACCATCCCAATAGTTTTGCAAAGAAAAATTCATTTACAGCTTCACAAAGAACTGGACACAATGAAACAGCAAGCTGGGGCAGGGGGAGGGCAAATAAGAGGAGGTAAAAACATAATAAAAATTTTAGGAAAGATTGGCACATATTTCCAGATACAAGCAGCACGGATCTTATTCTAACAGTTTCACCCTTTGGGGAAAAGCATGTCTATAGCACAGAAGAATGAGTATCAAAAAGATGGATTCTCCAGGATTTGTGCTAGAATCTGTGTTTCCTTGTTTAATCATTCCTTTCATTTTCTAGCCTTGTTCTAAGAGAGGAACAAGCACTTACCGGTCCTAGTAAGGGGATGAATAGATCTAGGCAAGTTCATAGGGGAGAATAAAGAAAAGAGTTCTTTTCTTGACCCAGAAGTCCTATAACTGGGTCCGTATCCTGAAGAAATCATAAAGGAGGGGGAAGGACCCATATGTGCAAAGATGTTTCTAGCAGTTCTTTTTGTGATGGCAAGGAAATGCAAAATGAGTAGATGCCCATCAATTGGGGAATGGCTGAAGAAGTTGTGGTATAGGAAGATAATGGAAGGGTACTGGTCTATAAAAAATGATGAGCAACTTGATTTTAGAAAGGCCTGGAAAGGTTTGCATGAACTGGTGCTGAGAGAAACAAGAAGAATCAGGAATACATCATACACAATAACAGCAAGAATATGTGATGATCAACTGTGAAAGACTTGGTTCTTCTCAGTGGCTCAGTGATCCAAAGCAATCTCTTTATTTATTTATTTATTTTAATAGCCTTTTATTTACAGATAATATGTATGGGTAACTTTACAGCATTGACAACTGCCAAACTTCTTGTTCCAATTTTTCCCCTCCTTCCCCCCCACCCCAGATGGCAGGATGACCAATAGATGGTAAATATGATCCAAAGCGATCTCAATACATCTTGGACAGAAAATGCCATCTGCTCCAGAAAAAGAACTAAGGAGACTGAATTTCAATCAACACATACTATGTTTACTTCTTTTTTTCTCTCCCATGTTTTTCCCTTTTGTTCTGATTTTTCTCTTCCAACATGATTCATAGAGCAATGAGTATTTAAAATAAATAAATTTATTTATGATAATGCTCCTTTAGAACTTAAATTGCATTCAGTTCAACAATATATGGTTAGCACTTAAGTGGAAAATAGATGCTGGGAATACAAAACCAAATCTATCTATTTATCTATCTATCTATGATCTATCAGTCTGTCCTACTGCTTATCTTTTTTTTTATTTATTAATAGATTTCCTGCCCTTGAAAATTTTACTTTCAAGATGCATTATCTACAAAAAAGTATAGTCAAGTAATATTTACAATTATATTTAGTATTATAATTTAATAATTCAATTATTTGATAAATTAATCATTTATACTATTATTTTAAAGCCATTATGTTTTTTACTTATGAATTATTATTCATGTAATTTATATTGTGTTTACATATTATCTAAATTATATATGATTCATGTTATATTTATGTAGCTTGCAAAACACTTCACAAATATTTTCTATTTTATACTAAAATAACTCTCAGAGGTCAGAAATATTATGATTTTCATTTTAAAGATGAGGAAACATTCGGAGACTAAGGGACTTGCCAAATTAGCAAGTTATTTCTCCTGACTCCAGGTGCAGTGCTTTAAGGAGGAAGAGAGTATTAATAAATTCAGGGAATAGGAAAGATCCATATGAGATGGCACTTGCTTTAATGAAATGTAAAAATCCAATAAAGTGAGTGTGAAGAGATGTATATTTCATAAATGAAGAACTACTAATGCAAAATGATTGTGTTGAGAGGTGGAACAACATTTGTAGGAAAACTAGCAGAAATTTTTGACAGAGTTTAGAGTACAGAATTTGGAATGATGTGAATAGGGAAAGATTGTTGAGAAGTAGATTATGTCATGCTTACAAGATCAGCCTGAGGAGTTCATATTTTTGAGGAAATAAGGAGTTATTAAATATTTCAGAAGGAGGAGTGCTGGTCAGTTCTGCTTTAGGCATATTAATTTGGTAGCTGAGAGGAGGATGATTTGAAGAGAGGAGATTTTGAAAGCAAGGGGAGCAATTAGTAGCCTATTAGAATAATCTAAGTAAGAAACAATGAAAATCTGAATTTGTGGTACAAGTTGTGTGAGTAGAGAATAGGGAATGGATCCAAGAAATGTTCAGACTCAGATGGTTTCACAATAAGAAAAATTCCAAGAACCCACATAGTCTAACTATTTAACTCATTCGATTTTCACAACACCACTATGATTGATAAAACAGATAAAGACTGATTTGCCAAGGGACAAATTTCTAGCGTATAAAAGTGAATTTGAACTTAGGTCATCCTGACTCTATCTATATACGCTTATCTACCATACGAATCTAGCTGCCTCAAACAAGAAGTGAAGAAATATAGTGTTAAAAGATGGCAAAATTAAAGTTTAGTCCTATTCTTTATACATATCTCCTACTGGTTTCTTATCAAGTACAAGATTAAGTGTAAGCCCTTGACTAATATTATTTAATGCTATGTTGTCTTTTATTAACTTTGGGTCCACTAACAGAGAAGCAAAGTGATAAGGAATGATATCTATTAAAATATTTTACCTTTAGTCCTCCTTCATACTAAGGAATGTAGATTGGACTTTGGGGTAAAAGATATCTTCAATATTTCAACATACATTTATAGAAATATCTCAACAGTAACCTCCTATCTCATGCTGCAGTCTGCCAGAAGTGATGGACCTTGAGTGATGTGCTTACAGGGTACAAAGCCTAAATAAGAGTGAAATGCATTTTCAACAGTTATATGAAGTGGTTCATAGTTTAATGTTTTAAGTGGAAAGAACATAAAAGGATGGATACTGAAATATGTTTAAAATATTTGTCAAAGTAAGCAGGCTGATTTCAAAAAAGGATGACAAGACTTAAATAAACTGATACTAAGTGAAATGAGTAGAACTAAGAAAATATTGTACACAGCAGCAGGATTAGATGACGAGTAAGGGTGATGAAGTTGACTCTTTTCAACAATGCAGTGCTTCAAGGCAATTTCAATAGATTTATGACAGAGAAAGCCATCAGCATCCAGAGAAAAAACTATGGAGACAGAATGTGAATCAAAGCATAGTATTTTCACCTCTTTTTTGGTGCTGGTGGTGTTTCTTTGATTGTTTTTTTTTCCTTTCTCTGATTTCTTTTTCCTTTTGATCTGACTTTTCTTATGCAGCATAATGGATATAGAAATATGTTTAGAAGAGCTGCACATATTTAGCCAATAGTGAATTGCTTGCTGTCTACAGGAAGTATAGAGGGCTGAAACTCCAAAAAGGTATGCTTGAATCAGACAACTGAGCACTTAAGGCTAATTACCTATTTGATGTGAGATAATGGCTCTATATACATATTTAGATGAGATGGTGATGTGATGGCTCCCCTCACCATTGGTACTTGCTGAATGTTTGGTGTTGAGATAATCATAGGCAAGGATTGGAGGTCTGGGAGAGAGAAGTCAGAGTCAGAGTCACTTGGTGGCAGGTGGCAGGAGGAAACAGGCTGGAGACTCTGGATTCCAGAATCCAGGATATATCTTTGACAAACCACATGGCAGCTTGCCTGCCTTCTTCATTTCTCCTCCTAAAGACCAAGGACTTTGATTTATCCTGACGCCGGTTGATCCTGAGGCCCTCCAGTGAGCTAGCCAATACTTTACAGGAAAGGATGGGAGGAGGGAGAAAAATTTGGAACACAAGTTTTTACAAAAGGGAATGTTGAAAACTATTTTTGCATGTATTTGGAAAAATAAAAACTATTAAAAATAAAGTGACCAAAAATATTCTATCAGTATTAGGAATATAGATAAAGATTAGATAATGAGATAAATATAGAGATGGAGATATATTTAAGCAATTCTTTTGTAGTGAAGAAAATAATATATTTTATAATAATAATAAATTTATATTATTATATATTGTGATATATTATGTTAATATAATATGTAATTATTATAATATAACATAATAACATATAGTAAATATACCAGATCTATATTATACATTGACTAGATTCTGAAGAAAGATCCCTTTTGAGGAGTCTCTTGACATGAGTCAATCTTAAACTCTCAAGTTTGTTGTTGTTCTTCCCCTTCCCTCAACAAATTCTGAGATGGTAGCATAATAAGTCAAAGAGTGTGAGAAAATTTGATCTCCTTGCTTTTTTACTGAGCTCTCACAAGACAGGATCCAGTCTCCATAAGTCCAGAACTAATGTCTTAGAGTAAGAGATGGTACATCTATTCTGTATTTGGGATGTTACATAAAAAGCTTAATAGTCAACAAATGTATTTTATATGTCACTTTCTCTGATGAGGGGACCTGAGATGGAAGGTGAGCCCCTTCCATGTGTAGGAAACATTCAGCCCCTAGACTTGATCTCCTACCATCCTATTCTTTAGTCCTTGGACACATTTTCTTGCCTTTGCCCCATCTCCTCTCACTTCCCGGAATTATAGTGGAGTCTCTGGGAGGTGAGGGCTTTTGCAATGTTTATTAAATTAACTAGAGATCTGCTTATTAGAACATGTTTCCCTTGTGATACAGTCAGGCAGCCCCACAAGCTCTGACTTGTCTCACTACAAAAAATAAAAAAGTCTTTTTGAAATAGTTTTCCATTTTCTTGTGCTGCTAGAATGGAAAACTGTAACTTAGAGAGAAAACTATTATAAAATATTGATATGGTTGGAGCCAAACGACATAAATGGGAACATCATAAATGGAAAACTACTTGTAACTGTCATTCATGCTCCTTGCAGGGTGATGCATGACAGTGGATTTGAAATGAGTATGACAAGGTACTAAGCATATGCCAAGCAATGCGGCTAATGGCTAAATAGCCTGCTTATTTTCCTCTGCAAAATAGTAACTGTTTTGAAGCTTAATTACAATGGGGAAAAAGACATAGGCTTTATATGTGTGCTTTGCTTTTTCAGTAAATAATGCTTTAGTCTAAAGAACCTTAAAAAGGAGCTGTTATTTAGCAGTGAACTTTATGGCATTGTATATGATAAAAGGCTTAGAAACAAGAACAACAAAAATATATGTTATTTCCCCCTCAAAAAAAAAAAAAAAGATTCAACAATTCTAGCCTTTTGCTGTAGCCAAATATTTTACTATTTACAGTATCTTTCTCTTTTTTGCTATGATTTAGTTATTGAACATGTAGGTTGTTTTTTTTTAAATTCATGTCCTGTTTCCTAAGAGAAATTGATAGGAAAAAGCTACTAAATACAACATTAGTTGCTCTTTAGAAGCATCAGCAATGGAGAGGTGGATGAAAGGAAATGTGTTTTCCCCAACTTAGTTTTGGAAAATAGGTATTCATTTGCTTTCAGCTCTGAGATTACTAGTCTCCTCTGCCTACTCCCTTCTCATTAAATTACTTAATTGATTGATTTATACATATGTAATACATAGCAGAAGAAACAACAAAAAAATGTTAAAATAGTATTCTTTTTTATTATAACTTTTTATTGACAGAACCCATGCCAGGGTAATTTTTTACAACATTATCCCTTGTACTCACTTCTGTTTTGACTTTTCCCTTGCCTCCCTCCACCTCCTCCCCTAGATGGCAAGCAGTCCTATACATGTTAAATATGTTACAGTATGTCCTAGATATAATATACGTGTGCAGAACCGAACAGTTCTCTTGTTGCACAGGAAGAATTGGATTCAGAAGTTAAAAATAACCAGGGAAGAAAAACAAAAATGCAAACAGTTTACATTCATTTCCCAGTGTTCCTTCTCTGAGTGTAGCTAATTCTGTCCATCATTGATCAATTGGAACTGAATTAAATTTTCTCTTTGTCGAAGAAATCCACTTCGATCAGACTACATCCTCATACAGTATCGTTGTTGAGGTATATGATGATCTCCTGGTTCTGCTCATTTCACTCAGTATCAGTTCATATAAGCCTTTCCAAGTCTCTCTGTATGCATCTTACAGAACAATAATATTCCATAACATTCATACGCCACAATTTACCCAACCATTGTCCAAATGATGGGCATCCATTCAGTTTCCAGTTTTTAGCCAGTACAAAAAGGGCTGCCACAAACATTTTGGCACATACAGGTTCCTTTCCCTTCTTGAGTATCTCTTTGGGGTATAAGCCCAGTAATAACACTGCTGGATCAAAGGGTATGCACAGTTTGATAACTTTTTGAGCATAGTTCCAAATCGCTCTCCAGAATGGCTGGATGTGTTCACAATTCCACCAACAATGCATCAGTGTCCCAGTTTTCCTACATCCCCTCCAACATTCATCATTATTTTTTCCTGTCATCTTAGCCAATCTGACAGGTAGGTAGTGGTATCTCAGAGATGCCTTAATTTGCATAAAATCGTATTCTTTGGTTTGCAGTCAGATCTCTGGATGTAGATAGCATTTTCCATCATGATGTTTTATTATATTTTTTTGCTTCCTTTGGTTCATTTTATTGATAAGAAAAGCTAAGCCAATCATAGTTGACCATTTCATAAGATTGCTTTTACTGTATACAGTATTCTGCATATAATTCTTTCCAGGTTTTTTCTAAATTCTGCCTACTTACCATTTTTTATTGCATAACAGTATTCCATTATATTCATATACCACAATTTGTTCAGACACTCCCCAATTGATGGACATCCCTTCAGTTTCCAATTTGTTACCACCATTAAAATAGTTGCTATAAATATTTTTGCACATGTAGGTCCTTCCCCTTTTTGATAGTATCTTTGGGATACAGACCTAGTAATGTTATTGCTGGGTTAAAAGGTATGCATAGTTTGCCCTTTGAGCATAGTTCCAATTGCTGAGCAGAATAGTTAGATCAGTTTACAGCTTTACCAACAATGCATTTTTTTCTTCTAAATTTATCTTTGTTTTTTTTTCTTTTTCTTTCACATTAGCCAATCTGATAGGTGTGATGTGATACCTCAGAAATGCTTTAATTTTCATTTCTTTAATCAATAGTAATTTAGAGCATTTCTCTTATGACCACAGATAGTTTCAACTTCTTCATTTAAAAATTGCCTGTTCATACCATTGATCAATTGGGAATGACTTGCAGTCTCATTGATTTGACTCAGTTCTCTACATATTTTTAAAATGTGGCCCTTATCAGGAATACTGCCTGGACAAAACAAATGTTTGCCAGTTTTCTGCTTTCGTTCTAATCTTCATTGCATTAGTTTTGTTTGTGTAAAACATTTTTTAATTTTAAATTTAAAGTAATCAATTTTTACCCATTTTTGCATTTCATAATGTTCTCTCTCTTATTTTGTCATATAGTTTCCCCTTATCTATATACAATACCTCAATTTGCTTATGGTATCACTCTTTATGTCTAAATTATATATCCATTTTTAACTTATCTTGGTATTCAGTGAGAGATGTGGATCTATACTTAGTTTCTGCCATACTATTTTCCAATTAGACCAGCAATTTTTATCTAATACTGAATTCTTCTCTCAAAGCAGGACTTTGGATTTTATCAAACAGTAGATAACTATAACCATTTGTTACTGTATCTTGCAAACCTAATCTATTTCATTCCTCTACCATCCTATTTCTTAGCCAGTACTACATAGTTTTAATGATCACCACTTTATGATTTCATATCTGGTATAGCTAGGCCACTTTACTTTGCATTTTTCTTGTTCATTAATTCCCTTTTTGTTCTTGAAATTTTATACTTCCAGATACATTTTGTTATGATTTTTTTCTACGTCCCTAAAATATTTTTGGTACTTTGATTTATATGACACTGAATAAGTAAATGTATTTAGATAGAATTGTCATTTTAATTATATTAACTCAACCTAACCATGGGCAGCTGAAATTTTTTGAATTGTTTATATCTGACTTTATTTATATAAATAGATTTTTGTGATTGTGTTCATATAGTTCCTGGGTTTGCTTGGCAGATAGACTTGCAAATTTTTTATATTTTCTAGTTATTTTATGTGAAATTTCTCTATTTCTTCTTATTGAGCTTTGTTGGTAATTTATAGCAATGCTGGTAGTGTGTTTTTATTTTATCTCTTACAACTTTGTAATTATTTCAAGTAATCTTTTAATTGATTCTCTAAAATACTCTAAGCATGCTATCATATCCTTTACAAAGAGTGATAGTTTTAAATTTTTGTTGCCTATTTTAATTCTTTCAAATTCTTTTTCTTCCCTTAAAGTTGAAGTTAATATTTTAGTACAATATTAAATAATAATGGCAATAATGAGCATCTTTGTTTCTCTCCTGATCATACTGGGAAGGCATTTGGCTTATCTCCTTTATAGATAATGCTTGTTGATGGTTTCATATAGATATTACTTATCATTTCATGGTAAACTTCATTTATTCTTATACTCTGTAGTGTTTTAATAGGAATGGATGCTCTATTTTGTCAAAATATTTTTTGCATCTATGACTTTAGTTGGTTTTTTCATTGATTTGATCAATTATGCTTATAATTTTCCCAATATTGAACCTACCCTACATTCCTAGTATAAATTCTACTTGGTCATAACGTATTATTGTCATGATAAATTGTACACTTTTTGTTAATATTTTGTTTTAAATTTTACATCAATATTCATTAGGAAAATTGCTCTTTAATTTTCCCTCTCTGATTTGGCTTTTTCTAGTTTATGTATCAGCACTATATTTGTGTCATAAAAAGGAATTTGGTAGAACTCTAGTTTTTAAAGTACTTTTTATGTTTATAAAGTCAGACTTAAACATTGGAAAAATATTAATTGCTTATGAATAGGCCAAGATAATATAATAAAAATGACAATTCTATCTAAATTAGTCTTCTTTAGTGTCATACTCCTTAAATAGCCCCAAACTTACTTTATAGAGCTAGAAAAAATTAATAACAAAATTCATCTGGAAGAACAAAAGGTCAAGAAAATCAAGGAAAGTAATGAAGACGAAATGAAGGTGGCCTAGCTGTAACAGACCTAAAGCCCTATTATAAAGTAGCAGTCATCAAGACTATATTGGCTAAGAAATAGAGAGGTGGATCAGTGGAATAGATTGGGTTCATGAGACACAAAGTTAATGACAACAGTAATCTAGTGTTTGATAAACCCAGACTTCAGTTTCTGAGATTAGAACTCACTCATTTGACAAAAATTATGAAATGTGGAAAATAGTATGGCAGAAACTAGGCATAGACCAACTTTTACCAAGATAACATCAAAATAGGTTCATTATTTAGGATGATACTATAAACAAATTAGGAGAGTAAGGGATAGTCTGTCTACCTATTGGATTTGTGAAGAAGGAAGGAATTTGTGGCCAAAGAAGAACTAGACAACATTATGAAATGCAAAATTGATAATTTGATGACATTAAATCAAAAAAGTTTTTGCACAGTCAATATACCTAAGATTAGAAGAGAAGCAGAAAGCTGGAAAAAATTAATTTACAGCCAGTATATCTGATAAAGGCCTCATTTCTAAATATATAGAAAAACAAGTCATTTCCTAATTGATAAATGGTCAAAGGATGTGAAAAGAAAATTTTCAGATGAAGAAATTAAAATTTTTTCTCATCATAAGAAAAAATGGTCTAAATAACTATTGATTAGAGAAATGAAAATTAAGACTGAGTTATCACCTCACACCTCTCAGATTGACTACAAGGACAGGAAAATATAACTGATACATTGTTAGTGGAGTTGTGAACTGATCCAATCATTCTGGAGAGCAACTTGGAACTGCACTCAAAGAGCTATAAAACTGTGCATACCCTTTGATCCATCAATCTCACTACTTGGTCTGTATCCCAAAGATATAATAAAAAAGGGACAAATATATACAAAAATGTTTGTACCAGCTCTTTTTGTAGTGGCAAGGAACTAGAAATTGAGTAGATGCCCATTAAACGGGGAATGGTTACATAGTTATGACAAATGAAGGTAATGAGATATTATCATCCTTAAGAAATGATGGGCAGGCTTATTTCAGAAAACCCAAAAAGACTTTTTTTTTTTTTTTTTTTTTTACTAATTTTACTAAATGAAGTGAGCAGAACCAGGAGAACTTTGTTCTTGGAGGAGTAGGGGTTGTCTAGATTTTTTTTTTATTAAAGTTTTTTTTTATTTTCAAAATATATGCATAGATAATTTTCAACATTCCCTTTTGCAAAACCTTGTGTTCCAAATTTTACTTTGTACCCAGTAACAATAAGATTATTATGATGAACTGTTAAGAATTTAGCTCTGCTCAACAATTCAGTGATTCAAGTCAATTATATTTAGAATGCAAATGCCAAAGATATCCAGAGATCCAGAGATATCAAGACTGAATATGGATCAAAGTATAGTATTTTCATATTTTGATTTTTCTTTCTCATATTTTTCCCCTTTGGTTTGTTTTTCTTGCCCAATATGACAAGTATAGAACCATGTTTAAAAGGACTGGATATATTTAACTGACATTAGATTGCTTGCTATCTTGGGGAGGGGGTGCATAAGGGAGGGAGTGAGAAAAGTTTACAACACAAAGTTTTACAAAAATGAATGTTAAAAAACATCTTTACATGTATTTGGACAAATTTAAAAAAATTGAAAAAAAGAAAAGGAAAGCAAAATAATAATAATCACATCAAAATGAGGAGTATTGTACTCTAGTACAGCCAGGTCCATACTAGCCTAGACCAAGCCACAGTAAACCAGGAAAAGTCCTCAAAGTTATTGAATTAATGACGATATTGGTGATTTCCAGACTCCTAAATCCATAGATGCTAAGGTGATCAGAAAATGGATCAGAAAGAGATTTATAATTGTTCTTTTGCTGGCACCAGGAATAAGACTCGTGTTGCTTCTACTAAGATCTGGGTTGCAGTCCTGGGTAGCAGTCCCAGAGTGAATAGGGCCATTAGCATATTAGTGTTTGTAACTACAATGGAACAAGAACACTGAGCACAGTTCCAAGGTAGAAAAGAATCAATCACAGTAGCAATAGTAAACACGTTTCTCCCAATGTCATATATTCCATATATCATACCATCTTGCAAGAGCCAAAACTTACAGGTCTCCTGAATTATCTTTGAAAACAGCTGCAGAAATCCCCTGAAGGTTGGGAAAGTAACCCCTGCACTTGGGAAGTATAGATGCATTTCAGCATAGAGTTAAAAGGAAGTAATAGGCTGGAAATAGCAAACAAAAAGAAAAAATTAATTCTGATCATAGAAAGTTCCTATCATGACAAAGAAAATCAAACACTGAAGAAAACAACAAAATCAAAGCTCCTACATCCAAAGCCTCAGAGGGAAGTATGAGTTGCTCTTGTGCTGTGGAAGAGCTCAAAAGGTAATTTAAAAATCAAGTAAGAAAGATAAAGCACAAATGGCAAAGAAAAATAAGAGTGATATAAAAAGTCCTTTGAAAAATTCAACAGTAAAGGAAACCCATACATACACAACCACACACACACACACACACACACACACACACACACACACACATACAAAAAAAAAAAAAAACCCTGAAGAAAATCATACTTAAAATAAAAAACAAACAAACGCAAAATGGTAAAAATGGGCAAAAATATCCAATGAAAAGTAGAATTCCTTGAAAAACAAAATTGGCTAAATTGGGGGAAGTGAAGATATGCAGATATGCAAAAATCACTGAAGGGAAGACCTCCTTAAAAATGACATTGGCTAAGTGGGACAGGAGGTACAAAAACTCACTGAAGAAAATAATTCCTTCAAAATTAAAACTGGGCAAATGGAAGCTAATGTCTTTATAAAACATCAATAAGTAATCAAACAAAATCAAAAGAATGAAAAATAGAAAAACAAATGACGTAGAAAAATAGATTCAGGAAAGATAACTTAGGAATTATCAGACAAACATGAAAATCATGATCATAAAAAGAACCTAAACATCATCTTTCAAGAAATTATTAAGAAAAACTGCTTAAATATGCTAGAACTAAGGGGAAAATTGAAATTGAAAGAATCCATCAATCACCTCTTGAAAGAGATACCAAAATCAAAATACTCAGAAAATTTATATCTAAATTCCAGACTCACAAATCAAGGAGAAAATATTACAATACACAAAAAAGAAACAACTTATAAGTATTGTGAACTCAGTCATGATAATACAAGATTTAGCATTTTCTATCTTAAAAGATCAAAGGGCTTGGAATATTATATTCCAAAGGGAAAAAGGAGCTAGGATTACAACCAAGAATTAGTTATCCAGTAAAACTGAGGAGAATTTTGGAAAGGGGAAGGAAGAGAAATATGACATTCAATGAATTTGAGGACTTTCAAATATTTCTGATGAAAATACCAGAGCTGAATAGAAAATTTAACTTTTGAATACAAGTTGCAAAGAAGCATTAAAAAGTTAAATGGGAAACAGAAATCATAATGTTTAAATTCCTACATGGAGAAATGATATTTATAACTCCTGAAAATTTTCTTATTCTTAGGACATTTAAAATGAGTATATATAGACAGAAAGCAGATGTGTGACTTAAATATGATGGCATGATTAGCTTTAAAAAAAAAAAAGAAAATTAAGAGATAAGAAAGAAGAATGCATTTGGATCAGCTGAAAGGGAGATGTAGAATGGGATAAATTATCTGAAATAAAAGGGGCCTAGAAGACATTTTACAGTAGAGGAGGAAATGGGAGAAGTTGAGAGGGGAACATATGTATCTTATTCTCATTGGAATTGGCTCAAAGATGACTAATATATACATTCAAATGAGTGTAGAAACCTATCTTGCCACACAGGAGAGTAGAAAAGGAAGGGAAAAACTGAAGGGAGAAGGAGGTACCTGATAGAGAGTAAGGTAGTTTTGGTGAGGTAAAAATTGTTGAGAATGGACAGGATAAAAGGAAAGAATTAGAGGGACAAATAGGGGGGAAAAGGAATACATGATTGGTAATTATCATTGTGAAAAATATTACAATGATTTGCTCTGATAAAGACTTCAGTTCTCAAATATATAGAAAACTGAATCAAATTTGTAGGAATAAGCACTATTTCTCAATTAATAAATGGTCAAACACTATGAAGAGGCAGTTTTCAGACTGAATCAAAGCTATTTATAGTCATATGGAAAAAATGCTCTAATTTTTGATAAAAGAAATGCAAATTAAAACAACTCTTAGGTACTACCTTTCACCTGCTAGATTGGCTAATAAGACAGAAAAAGAAAATAATAAATATTGAGGATATATGGGAAAACTAAAAGATCAATATGCTATGATTCACTATGGTGAAATCATATATTAATTCAATAATTCTGGAGAGCAATTTCGATCTATGCTCAAAAGACTATCTTTTGATATGCATACCCTTCGACCATATCCCAAAAAGAGAAAACACAAAAAGGAAAAGGGTCTATGTGTCCATAAATACTTATAGCAGCTCTTTTAGTGATGGCAAAGTATTGGAAATTGAGATGTCCATCAATTGGGAAATGACTGAACAAGTTGTTATATATGATTGTGATGGAATATTCTTCTCCTTTAAGAAATGATGAACAGGATATTCTCAGGAAAAATATGGAAAGATTTACATGAATTGATGAAAAATGAAGTAAATAGAACAAGGAAAACATTATGTACAATGTACAAAAAATTATGTACAATATTGAATGATGAATGTTGAATGATGAATAACAACTATTCTTAGCAATACAATGATTAAAAGCATTTCTTAAAATAAAAGGAGCTGTCCATCCCCAGAGAAAGAAGTGGTAGAGCCTAATATATATCAGAGATACTTTTTCTTTATTTTTCTTGTTTGCTTTTTTTCTGTTGTCTTTTGGAGAATGACTTATATGAAAATGATTTTGCATGTATACATGTATGACATGTCAAATTGTTTGCCTTCTCAATGAGGGGGTGGAAAAAATGGAGAGAATTTGGAACTAATTAAAAAATAATGTTAAAATTATTTTTACATGTAATTGGAAAAGAATAAAATGTGAAATAAGATTTTAACAAGAAGATATGTAAGTATAAGGAAATCCAGGAAATAGTAGGGAGTAGTAATAGAGGATGGGAACTGTGTGGAAGTCATTTGAATATGGCTCGAGGGAAAAGCAGACATAATGTTGTCATGAAAATACTAAAGACCAGTTGGAGAGAGGGGAAATTACATGGGGAGTTTGGGAAACATCACAAGTCTGGCATGGAAACATGATTTAATAGAGTTGTGGGACTTCAGTTCTCTGGACATCTGCTGGAATTCTCTCTTTGCCCAAAGTACTATTGTTGATAAATGTTTGACTTGCCTTGTATGTAGTATTTGGTACAGGTTTGATTAGATAATGAATGATAATTAAATACTTTGAAAAGTAAAACAAAAAACAAAAAGGAAACTGATATTCTAGATATCATTTTAACTGTGGGAATACAGCAAGCTAGGTTTTTCACTGGTCAAAATGTTGCATTAGAGTAGCTTGTTGTGCTGCTTACAAATATACATAAGAATAATAGGAATGTAGGCTAGGTAAAAACAGAAATGTCTTCCTTCACTTGTTTTTAATTGTAGTTTAGATTATGTTGTAAATTCTGAGAAAATTTTGCAAATTTAAACTTTAAATCAGATATATAACCAGACTTATGTTAACTGACCCTGGTTATGGCTTAAAGTGTCAGTTTGCCCTTCTGTGGGAATTTCTTTTTTCAATGATTACATGAGAATTCCAGTACTGAGATATATAGTAGGTGCCCTGAATACATGAAGCCAAGAAGTTATCAATCATGAGAACTCCTCCACAAAGACTAGCTGTGGTAGGAACAATGGTGAATAGGTAAGCCCAGTTGAAAGAGTAAGAGATGGAAAGCAGCAAAGGTATGACACTCTTTGGGGAAAAGACATAATGAAGATAAAGAATAATTAGAGAGAAGTAGTCAGGAAGCAAAAAAGAGCTAACAGAAATATGCTGGAATCATCCTGAATAGCCTAGGAGAGTCTTAATTACTGAATGGGCAAACTTCATACTAATTGAGATCTGGGAAAGACCTTTGCTTAAAAAGACCAAGGTCACCCATTGCATCTGGGGCCATCTCCAATTGTCCTAACATATGTCTTTCCATTTAACCCAGATGACTCTAAGTAAAGGATAAAACTGGTGACTTTGCACAGCCCTGTCTCACTTAAATCCTATTCACTTACAAATCAAGATATTATGTCCTGATGTCATTGGTCTTCTTTAAGAATGAAGGACAAACAAGAATCTGAGTAATTGTAGCTGCCCCACTGAGTAAAAAATTGTAGCTACCCCATTGAGTAATTGTAGCTAGTTTCAGTTAGGAAATGCTATTTCTCCCTCCCTCCCTTTCTTCCTTCCTTCCTTCCTCCCTTTCTTCCTTCCTTCCTTCCTTCCTTCCTTCCTTCCTTCCTTCCTTCCTTCCTTTCTTCCTTCCTTCCTTCCTTCCTTCTGTCCTTTCTTCCTTCCTTCCTTTCTTCCTTCCTTCCTTCTTTCCTCCCTCCCTCCCTTCCTCCTTTCCTCCTTTCTTCCCTCCCTCCTTTTCTTCTTCTCTCCCTCCCTCCTTTCCTTCCTTCCTTCCTTCCTTCTTTTCTTTCTTCCTTTTGAGTGATTCATACTGTAATGCATCTCAGTCTCAAGCTGCATTGAGTACACAATCATCTGTGAATAAAAAGTCACAGACCAACTCTCCCTCCACTTCAATCTTGGATTGTAGCCTTTTCAAATTAGCTTACTTCTATGTAGTAGCTGACTTTGATGCCATTTTTGTCCTTATTGAAGGTGTCTGACAGTATCACATAAAACATCACACTAAAAGCAAGGAAGTAAGCACATTCCTTCTTCACTCTGCTGGTGACTGGGAAAGCAAGAGAACATTATCCTTCATTCAGAACCCTCACAAATATGCCTGAAACTGGCATATAATACTTAGGAACTCTCTGAACTGCCAAATTTTACCATGATATTGTGCAAGCTCTCTGACTGACAATATCAAAGGCCTTAGGTAGATCAGAGAACATTGTGTATACACCAGGTTCTGCACTTGATATTTTTCCTGGAGTTATAGTGCAGAAAACACCACACCAATCATTCCTCAGCCCTACCTAAACTACATCTACTCTGGTAGATGATCATCTTCCAGGTGAAACATCAGGCTATCAAGGAGGACTCTGGAAAGAATCTGGACAGCATTGCCTAAGAGATAGATCCTCCTGTGACTGTCACAGGACAACATATTTCCTTTTCCTTTGCAGGGGTCCTCAAACTTTTAAAACAGGGGGCAGTTCACTGTCCCTCAGATTGTTGGAGGGCCGGACTATAGTAAAAACAAAAACTTTTTTTGTGGGCCTTTAAATAAAGAAACTTCATAGCCCTGGGTGAGGGGGATAAACGTCCTCAGCTGCCGCATCTGGCCAGTGGGCTGTAGTTTGAGGACCCCTGTTTTATAGGAATAGACAATGGAGAAATATATCATTGATCTCTTAACATGTAATCCAGACAAATTTAGTCAAATACCATATGAACTATGGACCCCTTGCCTTGTGGATCCCTGCTGGAATAGAATCAGCATCAAGTGTATTGCTGCTCAAAAAGATTCTAATGGCATTCAAAATCTGAAGTTCGGCTAGATAAGTATTGATTACCACTTGGGGCATATGGTCAATAGCTTCAACAGTCACAGTGTCATGAGAATACTATGAAAGCGTTCAGTCCACTTCTCCTGAATCATGCTTTATCATTGATCAATGTGGCTCCATCAGCACTGAATAGTTTACATGCACCAGAGGACTTTGAACCATAAATAGCCTTCAAAACATCATAAATTGTTTATTTGGATTGTTGCTATTGACATAAACTTAAATTTCATCTACCATTTTTTACTGATCCAGGAATCCTGAATCTCTCTAAGCTTCCTTTGTACTTTAAATTTGATGTAGTTAAATATTGTGCTTTTGGAGACAGATGAGGCATTTAGAAAATCCCAAAGAGTTCTCATTTCTCATTTAGCAGCTTTTGGACTTCATCATTTTCACTAAACTAAATATGATTCTTACAAGTGCTCCTTTCCAAATGAGCAAATGGGGTACTGCACCTCAAATTTCTGAAAGATCCTTTTTTGTTGTTTCACTACTGCTGTATACTGACTGAACTTTCCTTCCAGTTAGCAATGAACTGCCCATGCAGGCAGAAACATACTAATCTTTGGATGATGAGTCTCCTGATGTTTGTCTTTCTTTGGGGTCACCACTTTTGTTGAATAAATACAGTTAGCCTTGAGATGGTGAGTGTATGACTAGTCTAGCATTGCAGCACATATAACAGTTATTGCTCTCATATCCTATCTCATTTGACAATTATGTAATCTATTAAAATGTCAGTACTTGTTGTGTGGGTACCACCATAGTGTTTTATTGCATGTAGGTAAATGGAAGACTTAGTTGGTGATGAGAAGATTGTGAGATACACAAGTAATCAGTACTAAGTGATTGTTCTTGCAGCTGCATCTAACTCTTTTCCTCCCAAAGACTCCCTGTCATGGCTGAGGTCTGTGCCACTTTTGGCATTAAAGTCATCCAGAATTACAAGCTTGTCCTTTTTTAGCACACTAATGATGAGGGTCTCCAATTCTTCAGAAAATTTTCTTTGAATTCATCAGGTTCATTTTGGTGGGAACATATACACTGATAATAGTAGCATGGCTTTTCCCATAAGTAGCAGTCACATTGCATTGAGCCTTGACTCACTACTTTTCAGATACACAAAACTTGGGGATTTGGTTAGATCAGATTGTAAAACATGTCCAGCTTCATAGCACTCCTTATTACAGTGGCCACTTTTGAAAAAAATATATATCTGGCTTTGACTTTAATAATCTTCCCTTTATTTGACAATCTTATTTCACCTTGGTTTACTGTTTGAATGAAGTGTTTACTAATTTTTTTTCCAAAAGAGCTATAATTTGGTGCTGTTGTCTACTCTTTTTTTTCCTAAGAAGAAAAATGATTATAGGATGTCTTGACTTGTGCATGAATTGTAGTTAAATGAAGCAGAGTCTCACAAAACTGTCAGCCTAATTTTCTCTTCCAAAGTCATTAAAGTCCAGTTGCAGGATACAAGTCAACATAACTGATGATATCCTAGGATACAGATAATGACCTTGGCATCATTGATATGCAATGTCATGTGTAATTAAAACAGAAAAATGTCCTGGAGTGAAATTTTGAAGGTTAAGCTAAGTACTTAACATTTCATCTTAGAGGCAATAGGGAGCCAAAGAAAAATCATGAGTTGTTCCAGGGGCAGAGTCAAGATAGCAGAGTAAAGTCAGGAAGCTGCTTGAGCTCTCCCAGTTTCCCCCCAAAATCACATGAAACCCAGCCTCTGAACAGAGTCTAACAGAATGAAACTGCTCTCCAGCTCAAGACAGATTGGAACAACTTCACGAATGGGCAGTCTCACTGGGGTAAAATAGGTATTCAGCTCAGTCCGGGAAATCCAGTGACAGGGTCTTAATCATAGCAGACCAGCACCTAAAATCCTTGATACTGGCTCAGTAGAGGAGGAGATATAGATGGATGGATGGATGGATGGATAGATGGATGGATGGATAGATAGACAGATAGATACACAGATAGATGATTGATAGATATAGATAGATGGATGGATGGAGATTTTTTACATATAAATATATAGGTGTATGCATGTTTGTATTTATTTTATCTATATAAAGTATTTTGTAAACTTTACTATGTAAATGCCAATAGTTAAGATTGTGATTTTCATCAACAGTCTAAACAAGAGGTGATAAGGTTCTGAATTAATATGATGTTCATGGGAGTGAAGAGAACAGATGTAAGAGCTGTTGTGGAGGCAAATTGGCAGAACTTGGCAACTTCAACATCCCTAAAGCTTCCTTTCTAATTGAGCTAGTTCTCTCCTCCAGAACAACCTGACCCCAATTAGTTTTAATTATTTTCTATTGTGGAGTTTTTAAGTATATTGACTTAGTTAAAGCTGCTTTGAAGTGATGAGGGAAAAGTGCCTCTTATTTCCTTATTATAATACAGTACTGTGATAAATATGTCTTCATAGCCACTTGAAAAACTTCCTGAGGGATTTTTTTTGCCTGATAATTTAATTCTAGTAGAATATAAGCAGGTACCATGCTGGGGTGTCTTAGACCTGTAGCCATCTGCAGGCCAGAGGCTAAGGAATATAGCAACATCTCAGCCATTAGCTCCCTGAATAACACTTTCATGGGTGACAGTTTTATTGAACTGTGGGAAAGAAAAAAGAGTTGGAAGATTCACTTTGATAGTCTTTCAATAGTACATTTAAAAAAAAAATTTAAAACACAAATTTCTTTTCAGTTTTATTGAGGCTGGGCAGTTGTACTTATTTGTACATAAAGTGTTTTAGTGGCAAAGTTCTGGAAAGGCACAAACCTACTCAGACCACACTATAATATGGTTTACACTTCCCATGAACTCTCTCCAATAAACACTTCATTTAAATTTAATAAAGCAGTTCATAAAGCCATAAAGGTTAATTACTAGTTGAGAAAAAAATATGATTTCACTTTGGTAAGCATGTGAGAAATGAATCGACTTGCTTTTGTAGTTAACCCCAGATGATATAGGTGATAAAACCAGATTATGATTTCAATATATTAATTCTCAAAAGATAAAATGTTAATCTTCTGAAATATGTGATTTATCATTAATCTATTTGGTGTGAATCCAGACAGCACTAATCAAGGATTAAATCACTTGGTCATAATGTAGATGTGATCTATCACTCAAAATGAGATCAATGTGATTTTTCATTGAGGTAGAAGCATAAACACCTTACTGTAATATGAAAATTTGGGAAGAGGAAATTGAGGGGATCAATTAATCTGTATTCTGATTCTGACAAAATAAATGGGTTCTAATTTTACTTGATGATTCTGTCAAAAGCTAACCTTTACCAGTATTTTTATGTCAAAATTGCTGTCTAATATTATAATTCAACTTTTCTCAACAATCATGAAATCCCAGCATTGTAAGGGACCTCAGAAGTCTTCTAGTTCTGTCCATAAGTGAATCAAAATCCTCTGCCCCAAGCAATCTCTGACAAGCAATCATCCATTCATCTTTGAAGACTTTTTAAAAAGCCATAGAGAGACCATTATATTTTTGCAGATTTTTATTAGGAAATTTTATTTATATTGAGTATAAAACTTTCTTACTCCAATCATTACTTAGTACTCCCAATTTTTCTCTCCACAAACAAGCAGAATAAATCTTTTTTTTTTTTTTTTTTTTTTTTGCATGAAAACCTTTCAAATAACTGATGCTCAATTTATCTCTTCTCTGGACTGAATATGACTAGTTATTTCAGTTGATCCAAGATCCCCCTTACTATTCTAATCCCCCTTCTTTGGCCATGCTATAGCTTAATGATAATTCCATTTGTGAGACAACAATAACAACTTTTTTTGGTCCTTCTTACAAATAGATTTCAGGTATAAAGGATTCTGATTATTTCATCCAATTACATGTTTAGTATTTAAAAACAAAGAAAACTACTGAGTTTCTCAACTGAGATGCCCTTATGTTAACCAGTATAAAATAATTGTATTTAATAAGTTCTGATTTGTCATGTGGTTCTTTAAATATAATTATCTAGATTAAAAGAATAATATTGAATGAGAGAGACTAGGTTCAGTTATCATTTATCATCCTCTGATCAAATTGGCATTTCAGAGTACAAATAGATCACTGTTTATTTATTTTTTTTATTTATTTGTGAATAAATGAGATACCTGCTTACCTGATCACCCTGGGAGAACTGACAAAACCTCTGAGCAGTCACCATTAAACTTCTTGGGCTAGGGGGGTGGGGGGAGCTCCTTGAGAGCAGGGACTTCCTTTTTTTCTTGTAATCTTGTAACACAATTCCTGGCACATAGTGGATGCTTAATAAATCTTATTTACTGTCTTGAGTAGACCTGAGAAATAGTGAATCTGCAGAGATTTCACAAAGGTAATGCCTTCCCTAAAGGCTATCTTGAATAGCCAGAGATAGATGAATCTGCACCTATATTTCAGTTTCTTTCTCTTCCAAGAACATTTTAATAGCCACATGTACAGATTACCTTTTAAAACAGTTACAACAATTCTCAAAAAATGCTTTGTAAATGATTGTTGCAACTTGAGCACAAAATGAGGAAAGACATGAAAAAGATTTAGTACCCTGCTGTTTTTGTTTGACTATATCAGCAGTTTAACTATCACTTAAAGGTCTCAGCAGCTTAAATCAATTGATCAACAAATATAGCATCCCAGAATGTCAGGGCTGGCAGGAACCTTAGGGATCATCTATTTTAATTCCCTCCTAGGATTCTAGATTTAGAACTGAAGGGATCTATATAAGCTATCTACCAAACTCTTTCATTTTACAGAGGAATTGAGGCATAAAGAGGAATACCTTGTGTAACCCATTATACAAGTAATATGTGGGTAATATTTGGAAGACTGAGAATTTGAATCCAGGTCTTTTGATACCAAATCAAGGACACTTGCCACATCTTAATGTTATCTCATTTGTTCAGAGGAGGACAATGAGATGCAAAGAATAGAAGATGCTAGTCAAAGATTAGGCTATTGTTTAGAGTATTTTGAAGTAGAAATTGAAAGTAAAGTGAGTAGAAATGTTAAGAAGAAATAATTTCTGTGACTTGGTGCCTAATTGAAGATATAGCACAATGGGAACAAGTTATAGGATTCTCAGTGTGTATGACTGATCTAGTTTCAATAACAGAAAGCTGGAAAGAAGAAAGGGAGGAAGGGAAGAAAAGAGGGAAGTAAGGAGAGATTTTTGGTCCATACTTGCAGGATGATCACTGGGCTAAGCCTTAATTTCTTTATAAAACTATTCATGTTGGTGGGGTAAATTTCTTTCTCTTCTTCAAATTCCTTTTTTTTTAAATTACTACCTTATTTCCCTCAGTTATGTGTAAAAATAATTTTTAATATTAAAAAAATGTTCTACAATTTCTCCTGTCCTCCTTCCCCACTCCTCCTCATTGAGAAGAAAAGTAAGCTGATAGAAGTTATACATATAGTCACATAAAACATTTCCATAATTATCATGTTGTGAAATAAATTAAAAATACCCATTAAAATAATTCCATCAAGAAAATTAAAGTGAAAAAGTATGTTTCAATCTGTATTTAGACACAATAAGTTCTTTGAGTGAGGATGGATACCATTGTTCATCATAAGTCCTTCACTTGGATCATTGTATTGCTGAAAATAGCTACCTTTCACAGTTGATAATCACATAATGTTACTATTAATTTGTATTTAGTGCATTTCACTTTTCATGAGCTCATGGAAGTTTTTCCAGGTTTTTCTGAAAGTATCCTGTTCATCATTTCTTATAGCACAATAGTATCCCATCATGGTCACATACCACAATCTGTTTAGTTATTCTCCAATTGAGAGGCATCTAAAATTCTTTGCCCCCAGGAAAAAAAAATCTGCTATGAATATTTTTTCTACATGTAGATATTTATCCTTTTTTTAATTTTTTTTAATTTTTTTTTATTTTTTTATTTAATAGCCTTTTATTTACAGGTTATATACATGGGTAACTTTACAGCATTAACAATTGCCAAACCTCTTGATTCCATTTTCACCCTTACCCACCCCTCCCTAGATGGCAGGATGACTAGTAGATGTTAAATATATTAAAATATAAATTAGATACACAATAAGTATACATGACAAAACGTTATTTTGCTGTAGAAAAGAATCAGACTCTGAAATATTGTACAATTAGCTTGTGAAGGAAATCAAAATGCAGGTGTGCATAAATATAGGGATTAGAATTCAATGATAATGGTTTTAGTCATCTCCCAGAGTTCTTTTTCTGGGCATAGCTAGTTCAGTTCATTACTGCTCCATTAGAAATGATTTGGTTGATCTCTCGTTGCTGAGGAGGGCCTGATCCATCAGAACTGGTCATCATATAGTATTGTTGTTGAAGTATATAATGATCTCCTGGTCCTGCTCATTTCACTCAGCATCAGTTCATGTAAGTCTCTCAGGCCTTTCTGAAATTATCCTGTTGGTCATTTCTTACAGAACAGTAATATTCCATAATTTTCATATACCACAATTTATTCAACCATTCTCAACTGATGGACATCCATTCAGTTTCCAATTTTTAGCCACTACAAAAAGGGCTGCCACAAACATTCGTGCACATACAGGTCCCTTTCCCTTCTTTATAATCTCTTTGGGATATAATCCCAGTAGTAACACTGCTGGATCAAAGGGTATGCACAGTTTGATAACTTTTTGAGCATAGTTCCAAACTACTCTCCAAAATGGTTGGATTAGATTCACAACTCCACCAACAATGCATCAATGTCCCAGTTTTCCGCATCCCTCAACAATCATCATTATATTTTTCCTGTCATTTTAGCCAATCTGACAGGTGTGTAGATCAGTATCTTAGAGTTGTCTTAATTTGCATTTCTCTGATTAATAATGACTTGGAGCATCTTTTCATATGACTAGAAATAGTTTCAATTTCTTCATCTGAAATTGTCTGTTCATATCCTTTGACCATTTTTCAATTGGAGAATGGCTTGATTTTTTATAAATTAGAGTTAATTCTCTATATATTTTGGAAATGAGGCCTTTATCAGAACCTGTGACTGTAAAAATATTTTCCCAGTTTATTGCTTCCCTTCTAATCTTGTCTGCATTAGTTTTGTTTGTACAAAAACTTTTCAGTTTGGTATAATCGAAATTTTCTATTTTGTGATCAGTAATGATCTCTAGTTCTGCTTTGGTCATAAAGACCTTCCCCTTCCACAGGTCTGAGAGGTAAATTATCCTATGTTCCTCTAATTTATTAATAATTTCATTCTTTATGCCTAGGTCATGAACCCATTTTGACCTTATCTTGGTGTACGGCGTTAAGTATGGATCAATGCCTAGTTTCTGCCATATTAGTTTCCAATTTTCCCAGCAATTTTATCAAACAGTAAGTTCTTATCCCAAAAGCTGGGATCTTTGGGTTTGTCAAAGACTAGGTTGTTATATTTGTTGACTGTTTTAACCCTTGAACCTAATCTATTCCACTGATCAACTAATCTATTCCTTAGCCAATACCAAATAGTTTTGGTAACTGCTGCTCTATAATATAATTTTAGATCTGGTACAGCTAAGCCACCATCATTTGATTTTTTTTTTCATTAATTCCCTTGAAATTCTTGACCTTTTGTTTTTCCACATGAACTTTGTTGTTATTTTTTCTAGGTCATTAAAATAGTTTTTTGGGAGTCTGATTGGTATAGCGCTAAATAAATAGATTAGTTTAGGTAAAATTGTCATCTTTATTATATATTTGCTCGCCCTATCCAAGAGCATTTAATATTTTTCCAATTGGTTAGATCAGACTTAATTTGTGTGAAAAGTGGTCTGTAATTTTGCTCATAAAGTTTCTGATTTTCCCTTGGCAGATAGATTCCTAAATATTTTATATTATCAGTAGTTACTTTAAATGGAATTTCTCTTTGTAACTCCTGACTGTTGGATTTTGTTAGTGATATATAAGAATGCTGATGACTTATGTGGGTTTATTTTATAACCAGCAACTTTGCTAAAGTTGTGGATTATTTCTAATAACTTTTTAGCAGAATCTCTGGGGTTCTCTAAGTATACCATCATGTCATCGGCAAAGAGTGATAATTTGGCTTCCTCATTGCCTATTCTTATTCCTTTAATCTCTTTCTCAGCTCTTATTGCTATAGCTAGCGTTTCTAATACAATATTAAATAGTAACTTGGTGATAGTAGGCAACCTTGTTTCCCTCAGATCTTATTGAGGAATGGTTGCAGTTTGTCTCTATTACCATATGATGCTTACTGATGGTTTTTAAATAGATGCTGCTGATTATTTTAAGGAAAAGTCCATTTATTCCTATATTCTCAAGTGTTTTTAATAGTAATGGATGTTGGATTTTATCAAATGCTTTTTCTGCATCTATTGAGATGATCATATGGTTTTTGTTAATTTGGTTATTAACATGGCCAATTATATTGATAGTTTTCCTAATATTGAACCAGCCCTGCATTCCTGGTATAAATCCTACTTGATCATAGTGTATTATCTTGGAGATGATTTTCTGTAGTCTTTTTGCTAATATCTTATTTAAGATTTTACCATCAATATTCATTAGGGAGATTGGTCTATAATTTTCTTTCTCTGTTTTCAACCTACCTGGTTTAGGTATCAGTACCATGTCTGTGTCATAGAAGGAATTTGGTAGGACTCCTTCATTCCCTATTTTATCAAATAATTTATATAGCATTGGGGCCAATGATATTTTTCCTTTTAAAAAAATTTTTTTTTGGGGTATACAGACCTAGTCCTAGTATTTCTAGGTGAAAGGGTATCCAAGGTTTTATAACCCTTTGGGTATAATTTCCAATTGTTCTACAGAATGGTTGAATCAGTTCACAACTTCACCAACAGTACACTAATGTTTCATTTTTCACAAATCTCCTCTATCAATTGTCATTTTCCTTTTCTGTCCCATTAGCTAATCTAATAAGTATGAGATAGAACCTCAGAATTATTTAACTTTGCATTTCTCCAATAAATAGTGAGATTATTTTTTAATATGGCTATAGATACCTCTTTTATGCCCCGGCCTTTCAGGTAGTCTGATAATTTTTAAACTATCTCTCCTTGAATCATTTTTAGGTCAGTTGTTTTTCCAATAGGATATTTCACATTGCTTTCTATTTTTTTTCTTTTCATTTAGTTTTATTGTTTCTTGATTTCCCAGCTTCTGCCTTAGCATCATTTTGCTCAATTCTAATTTTTAAGGAATTGTTTCCACTAGTGAAGCTGTTCCATTTGGCCAATTCTGCTGTTTTGTTTTATTTTTTTCTTTAGTGCTTCTTTGTGCTTCTTTGTCTATTTGACCAATTCTATGCTTTTTAAGGTATATGGCAACTTCTTACCCTTTTGTACTCCCTTTCTCGTTTGGCATGGTCTATTTTTTTCCCTGAAGCAATAGGGGTTAAGTGACTTGCCCACATAACACACACAGAGAAAGTATTAAGTGTCTGAGCACACATTTGAACTCAGGTCCACTTGACTCCAGGCTTTGTGCTCTATCCACTGCACCACCTAGCTGTCCCTGGTCTATTTTTTAAGATGTTATTTTCTTCAGTATTTTTTGTGTGTTTCCTGTACCAAAATGTTGGCTTGTTTTTCATTATTTTCTTGCATTCCTTTCATTCCTCTTCTCAAGTTTTCCTCTATCTTTTTTACTTAATTTTCAAAATTCCTTTTGAGCTCTTCCATGGCCTGAGACCAATTCTTATTTTTCTTGGAGGCTTTACATATAGGAGCTTTAACTTTGTTCTTTCCTTCTAAATATGTTTCGATCTCCTTTGTCATCATTAACTTTCTATGATTTGAATTTTTTTCCTGTTTTTTCTTCATTTTCCTTATTTACTTTTGATTCTTTGTTAAAGCATGGCTTTGCTTTCAGGAAATCCCAAGCTTCAAGAGTTTTGTTGCCCTTCTTTTCAGAAATGCTTCTAGGGGCCTATAAGTTTTCAGTTCTTCCAAGGTGGTATGATTTAAGGAGAGGTATTTTCTCCTCGCCTAGCCTGTGATTTAGTCTGGGAGTGACCACAAGCACTTTTTTTTTTTTTTTTTTTTTTTTTTTTGGCACAGAACTGTGAGAAGGATCCCTGCTCCACTGTCTTCTCAAACTTGATGCACTAGTGCTTCTCTTCACTTTGGGAGTGTTTCTGCAGCCCAGATCTAAGTATGGGCAAAGCAGCATATTCATTTCGTGGGTTCAGCCATTACAGGATTTGTTTAGAATTATTATTTAAAGGCATTTGAAGGGGTTTGGGGAGAGCTTGGGGGAGTCCCTGTCTTTACCATGCCATCTTGGGTACTGCCCCTGCAGGGATCAATTTCTACACTAATAGCTCCATACAGCAATGAAAGCATAGGTTCAGAAGGGGAGCAATAGCCAGAATTAAATATAAACTCCTACCACTTAAGAATTTACCAGACTTCTCATCATTTTTCTTATCCCTATCAGCTTATTTCCTATCTAAGCTGGGCTCCGGGGAGTTTGTCAATTACCTAAGGTGTCCCAGAGTTTCAAGGTCATGACTGAAAAAGACAGTTTAGGTTTCCTGGATCCTTGTCTGCAGCTCCATCCATCACATCATTCTTAAAGGGAAAAATGTGTGTACTGAAGCATATATTGAAAATCAGTCACCTGCTTGCTCCCAGCTGGCATAGATGAGCCCCATCTGTATTGAAAGGGCAATTCAGGGTGAACATGTAAATGAGAAATTGTCTTCCCCTCCCTTTAAATAAAAATAGCTTCTTATCATATTATCTTTTATAGTTAGTTAAATTATCATCCTGACTTGGAAATTCATAGCACGATTAGTCAATAGATGAGGAACTAAGTTAACAATTAAGAGCAGGGAAGACATCTGTGTTAGATCTGAAAAATTCCTTAAAAATGGAGCATGCTATATGAATTCTAAGCATACCTACATCGCATTGCTCTCGTGTACAGCAAATTTCTGTGGAACTTGAAATGCTCTTAGAGTTTATATAATCCAATTGCTATTGGGCAGAATATAATAATACTTCCTTAACTTCAGAAAAGAAAGATGTCCTTGAAAGATATATTGAGTATTAGAGTAGTTCACCAGGAGAAAAGGACTGACTATGGAATAAGGAAAAAAGAGGAAATGGGGAAAGAAAGAAGGAAGGTTAAGAATTCGACAAAGAGAATGAAAACATGGATAAATAAAAGTAGGAGAAGAATGGTAAGGATGCATTTTTTTTTAAGTTAAATTTAAGTTTGATATTGGAATGGGAGATTCCTAATAATTAAAGATATTCAGTAAAATTACCTCCTCTTTACAGATATCTTCAAAGAGAAATTAAACAATAATTTGTTTGGTATATCATACCAGGGATTTTTTTCAGCTGTGCATTGTACTACATAATTGCTGCTGTCCTCTTTTAACTTTGAAGTTGTTATTCTAGGAGGTTTGTAAATTACTATTAAGGAAACTATAATGTGCCAGATTTTAAAATCAAAACCAAAGATAATCATGCCCTTTCTCAGAGAGTACAAGACTTAAATCCTTAATAAAAGACTACTGATTTATATGGCTTTGTTTCTCATCTCTTATGCAAATCTCCATGTTATTTCCCTACTTTTGATCAGAAGATAATTATCTACTTGGGAATGAAGGCCACACAGTGAAATAACCACAATTTCCTTTCTTTTCTTCATCCCCATTCTATTTTTCCCAGCATTCAGCCTCCATGATATCCTATCTTCCTTAATCTAATCTAATCTCTCATTTTTGGTCCCCTGATCTTTAAAATAATTGATTCAATGGGCAGGGTCTGCTTTCCCACTCAAGACAATGTTGTTTTTTATGGGCAAATTCAATTTTATATTTTAGAAGTATGGAAGGAATTTATTTTCATTGGTCACTTAGAGAAATAACTTCATTCAGGATATATGAACCAAAAAATCCAATGTTATGGACATATGTTTAACCTTTTTTAAATGTAAAATTGTAACATAGAAAATGAATAAAAGCTGTTTCAAGGGGAAAATGAGATAACACACACAAGAGGGTCTTGTACCATTACTAGTAAATTACTTCAACTACCCTCTAGTCAACTGATAGGTGCTTAACTCCCTCACTTTTAGAATAATAGCCCTGTTGAAGATAAATGAGTTTTCATGATAGGTATGCTGCTATTCTCTGAAATTTTTATTTGGAAACTCTCCCTATAGGCACTTGGTCCTCTGAATTTATTATTGTTCAGAAATTTGAGGGGACTCCCTATGGTGAATAGAACCAAAGGATGGGATGATATAGTTCTATATTTTTCATTTAAGAAAAAGTTTCATTTCTTTAGCTAAAAGATAGTTTGTTATATCCTATAGTCCAATCTTCTACCTTATCCACTGGTCCTCTAAGAATCTGAGGGGGCAATTAATCATGAAACTTGATGCCAAGTATAAATGAAATGAAAAAAATATATCAAAAACATTCTATAGCTTTTGGATGTGTCCAACAGAAATTAGTACATATTGTATGTGGATGAGGGGATAATTATAGTTTCTGAAAAGGCTTTATATAAGACAAAGACCATTGTTCCTTGCTTCAGAATGACAACTTAGAAATCCTAATTATCTCTTGTTCCAACCAAAAGATATTTGATTCATTCATACACATACACACACACACACACCCCTTAATGACATTATTTCTTGAAAACCCTTCACAAGGTAAGTTTCTTAAAGAAGGGCATCAGATTTTAATTTTTTTTCTTTGCTGAATATGCTGGTCTCCACTAATTATCTCTGATGGCTCATCATAATTTGAAAATGACTTCATATTCTTGAAGGTTTATAGCAGGGGGAGATATACTTCCAGGTCCCACAAAGTTAGAAATATTTCAGTAAAGGTTGTTGAGAAATGATGTCAATTGTCTGAGAATCTGCTTAGCTAATGGACTGTCATCACCAGAAACTTTTTTTTTTATTCTAGTAACACATGCCATATTACTTTCTACTGTTAACTGACAGAAAATATTTAATCTTTTAAGGATTTTCAAGTGAGATACTGCTGTATGATAGAAGATAGATGCAGTGTTCTTCATTAGTTTAAAATTTAGGTTTAAAAATGGCAATCCATTTTTTTGGTCTCTAATACAAACAATTATAATATGACTTAGGTTTATTACTTTTAGTCATTTGTTTTATCTCTAAAATCAAACATTCTATAAATTCTATAATGGATTAGCAGTGACAAGTGATAAGTGAGGAGGGAAGGGAGGAGATATTTATAGTCCTTTAAACTTGTATACTTCTTTCTATTTACATTATTCATTGCAAACTTTGTTTCACAAATCATCCAGTCATTCATAAGATTCTATTCAATCATCTAGCCTTCTGTTATCTCCTTTCTGTTCTCACTAAATTCTACCTTCCAAACTTAAATTCCAGGGATCTTTTCCTTTCTTCTCCCCATACCAATTACATTATAGGGAGTCAGTTTGGGTATTTAGCTCTGGAGCTAAACTATCCTAATTATTGTTTAGTGAAAATTCACCTAATGCATTCTCTTACCTGCACTAGACCATGCTTCATATTCCACCTGCTATCTATGACGACACTAAGGCCGAACCAATCGCAACATCTTGCCATTTGCCTTCCATGAGCCCCAGCCCCAGCTCCAGCAAAGCTAGAATGAACCTGGGGGCCTCTGATTCAGCACTAACACTGAGCCTTTCCAAACTCTCAGCCCAGAGACACAAAAGACCTTTTGCAAGATCAGCAGGAAAGATTTGTTCATAGGGTGAGAAGGCCTTGGGAAACTAGTCAACAAGAATCAACATCGGCAGTGGTGACAATGGTAGCATCTGGAGGTCTCAGCTCCCAGAAGGTCTCTTTCCTAGCACTGAGGGAGGACTCTTGCTTCACCACACTAGATCTTACAGCTTCAGTGGGGCAGGGACATTCCTAATAGCTTCAGGGCAATAAAGAATGCTTATGGTCAGACTCCTAGAAGGGCTTCTGAAAACAGCTCTCTGAGAGAGAGAGAGAGAGAATTGGGAGTAGTACATAAAGAAATGCAGAAAGGTAATAAGGGAAAGAATTCCTTAAAAAACAAAATTGGCCAAATGGCAAAGGAAGTACAAAAGCTCACTGGGAAAAATAATTCCTTAAAAATTAGAATTGAATAAATGGAAACTAATGACTTTATGAGAAATTAAGATACAATAAACAAAACCAAAAGAAAGAAAAATATTTTAAAAATATGAAATATCTCATTGGAAAAAACTGACCTGGGGGAAAAAAAAAAGATCCAGAGAAATATTTTTAAAATTATTGGTCTAATTGAAAATAATGAGCAAAAAAAGATCCTGGATATTATGGATATGATTTTTCAAGAAATTATGAAGGAAAACTATCCTGATATTCTAAAATCAGAGAGTAAAATAGAAATTAAGCAAATTCACTAATCACCTCCTAAGATCCCAAAATTAAAAACTCCTAGGAATATGATAGCCAAATTCCAGAACTCCCAGGTCAAGAAGAAAATATTGCAAACATCCAGAAAGAAAAAAATCAAGCATAGTGGAATTATAGTCAAGATGACACAAGATTGAACAGCTTCCATATTAAAGGACCATTAAAGGCTTGGAATATGATATTCTGAAGAGCAATGGATTTACGATTACAACCAAGAATCACCTCCCTAGAAAAAATGAATATAATCTTTCAGAGAAAAAAGTGGTCAGTCAATGAAATAGAGGAATTTTACTCATTTGTGATGGAAAGAACAGACAGAGCTAAATGGAAAATTAGATTTTTAAATATGGGACTCAGGAGAAGTATAAGGAGGTAATCAGGAAAGGATTATCATAAGGAACTTAGTAATGTTTATCTGTTTACATTCCTCCATGGAAAGATGATACTTATAACTCATGAGAACTTCTTATTGTGGCAGCTAGAAGAATCAGATACATAAATAGATGATATATAGATAGAGATAGATAAATAGATATAGATAGATATATAGATTATATAAAGATATCTCTATAGATAGAGCACTGATGTGAGTTAAATATGAAGGGATAATATCTATAAAAACAAAATTAAGGGGTGAGAGAGAAATGTCCTGGGAGAAAAGGAAAGGGAGAAGTAAAGAATGGTGTGAATTAATTACCATAAAAGAGTCAAGAAAAAGCTTATACAGTGGAGAAGAGGGGGAAGAAAGGTAGTCATGAATCTTACTCTCATCAGAATTGTCTTAAAGAGAAAATAACACACACACTCAATATGGATATAGAAATCTATCTTATTCTGCAGGGAAGTAGGAAGGGAAGGGAATATGAGAAGGGGAAAGGATGATGGAAGAGAGCATATTAAGGGAAGGAATGGCCAGTAGTAAAACACATTAAAGGACAGACAGGGTAAAAGGAGAGAGAGTAGAAGAGAGGGAAATACATTAGTAAGAGTAATTGTAAAAAGAATTTTGAAACAAGTTTCTCTGATAAGGTCTCATTTCTCAAACATATTTGGAACTAAGTCAAATTTGTAAAAAAATGATAGCCACAGTCCAATTGAGAAATGAAATGATCAGAAATTCTGAATGATGCCCCAAGGGCTATAAAATTATGCATATACTTTGACACAACAATGCTAGTATTAGCAAGAATTCCAAAAGAGATTTAAAAAAGAAAAGAAAAGAACCTATATAAATAAAAATATTTATAGTAGTTTTCTCCTCAAAGCAAAAACTCGGAAACTGATGGCATATACATCAATTGAGGAATAGTTGAGTAAATTGTGGTATGTGATTATAATGGCATATTGTTATTTTATGGGAAATAATGAGCAGGATGCTTTTATATAATCTGAAAAGTCCTCCATGAACTTATTAAACTAAGTGACATGTATGTACTGTGTACAAAGTAACAGCAATGTTATGGAATGATCACCTGTGATTGACTTTGCTATTCTCAGAAATACAATGATTTATGACTACTCTAAAAGACTTTTAATGAAAAAATCCTATCCATACCCAGAGAAAGAAAATTGTCTGAATACATATTAAAGCATTTTCAATCTCTCTATCTCTTTCCTCTCTACTTCCTTCCTTCTTTCTTCCTTTTTCCTTCCTTTTTCCTTCCTTCCTTTTTCCTTCCTTCCTTCTTTCCTTCCTTCCTTCCTTCCTTCCTTCCTTCCTTCCTTCCTTCCTTCCTTCCTTCCTTCCTTCCTTCCTTTATTTTCCTTGAGTTGTTTTTTTTTCCCCTTTGGCATGGGGACATATGTATTTCCTTTCACAGTATGACTTTTATAGAAATGTTTTGCATAACTTTATATATGCTTTCTTAATGAGGGATAGGGGTGAAGATAAGGGAGAGAATCTAGAACTCAAAGTATTAAAAACAAATGTAAAATTGTTTTAAATTGAATGGGAAAGATAACAATATTTAAAAGAAAGAATGAAAATGACTATCTACTGCCCTCTGTTTCTCTACAATCTCTCTAGATGGCCAAGTCCAAAACCCCCTCCCAGCCAATTACTCACTAGTACGTACTATATTTTCTTGTTAGATAAAATTTCAGCTCCTTAAAGGCAGAGTATCTCATATTAGTAATTATGTCTCCTGACACACAATGGGCACATAACAAAGGCTTTTTGATTTATTGATTTCAAGACAGCACTATTAGGAGTACAGATTAGGAGTTACAGATTCAATTCTTACATGTAATCCTTTCTTTGTGACCTTTGGTGTGGTACTACTGTCTGTAAATCTATAAAATGTGAGTAGTCATCCTAGATGTAACTGCTTTAAAGACCTGTTGTTGGAAAGTAAATTGTAAATCTTCCTTAAAACTATATGTAAATATGAGTTATGGGATCCCAGCTACAGAGCTATATAGGCCTGGGCAACTCACTTCCTCTTATTATATCTCAGTCTCCTCATCTGTGAAATGATTTCTAAGATCCCTTTTAGCTCTAAATCCTATTTTTTGTAATGTACTACAAGTCCTTTCTCAATAAGTGAGTCCTAAAACACACAAAGACATTGTGTCTTCTAGTTTTTAGTTTACATTTTCTTCTACATTAATAAACTACTTTTTAATTCCAAATCCAAGTCTTGTTATTCACACACACATAGCACATACACACACAAATATACATTTATATTTATTAATGTCTCTTTCTAAAAATCTGACTTTTACTTTGTTAAAAAATAAATATATGGTAAAAGAACTTAAAACATTCCTTACGCTAACACGTATGCAACACAAAGTTATAAAGGCATTGTCACATGTATATAGCTGTATAATTTGGTTTTATTTATTCCTACACATAAGTCTTTATCCTAGTTCTTTTCCTCTTGGTCTGAAAAATCAAATCTCTGCCCCACTTTGAATTTACTTGAATTTTGCTTTTCAATTTTTGATGTTTCACAGAACCAAAAGGCATCTTTTTTTTTTTTTTACTGGATTTTTACTGGAGCTAACTCCAGCAAAATATGACTTCAGTGGAGAATACTAATTTCCACTTTTCATAAAGAACAGCTCATTCTTTTTTTTTCTTTTCTTTTTTTAATAACAAAAGCTTTTTCTTTTTTAAAAATTTTTATAATTTTTCAAAATTAATCCTTTCAAAACCTTCTATTCCAATTTTTCCCCTGCCCAGATGTCAAGCATATATATTTATATTTATACAATTATCTTGCTGCATAAGAAAAATGAAATCAAAAAGAAAAAAAAAGAGAAAGAAAATAAAATGCAAAAACAACAGCAAAAAGAGTGAAAATGCTATGTTGTGAACCACATTCAGTTCCCACAGTCCTCTTTCTGGGTGTAGATGGCTCTCTTCATTACAAGATCATTGGAACTGGCCTGAGTCATCTCATTGTTGAGGAAAGCCATGTCCATCAGAACTGATTATCCTATAATTCTATTGTTGCTGTGTGCAGTGTTCTCATAGTTCTATTCACTTCACTTAGCATCAGTTCATGTAAGTCTCTCCAGGCCTTTCTGAATCATCCTGCTCATTGTTTCTTATAGAACAATAATATTCCATAACATTCATATACCACAATTTACCCAACCATTCTCCAAATGATGGGCATCCAGTCAGTTTCCAGTTTCTTGCCACTACAAAAAGGGCTGCCATAAACATTTTGCACATGTGGGACCCCTTTCTTCCTTTAAGATCTCTTTGGGGTATAATCTCAGTAGAGACTCACTGGATCAAAGGGTATGAACAGTTTGATAGCATAGTTCCAAATGAGCAGCTTATTCTTTAATCATCTCACTTTCAATTACCTAACCAAGAATTCCTGAATGCCTGGAAAAAGTTTCACTACATTTTAAAAAAGTTATTTAAGCTTGCAAAATGAGAGGAGCAGAACTAAGAAAACTTTGTATATAATAACAGTAACATTATTTAAAGACTTGACTGAGTTATATGAATATTCAAATCAACTGCAATGGACCTATGAAGGAAAATGCAACCTCCAGAGAAATAACTGATTAAGGAACTATATATTACATGATTTTAGATATATTTGATGAAGTTACAATGATGCAGTCAGACTCTCCCTATACCAGGCCACCAAAATGAAGAGGTTACCCACTAAAATGATGGAGTAATCGAGTATCCCAAAAGTATATTGAGGTTAAAGGCTAGTGTTAATGTCTCAAAATAATTTGTAGGCTTAGACCTCCTCCAAATCAAGGGGCAAATATTTTATATCATTAACAGCAAACCAAATCCATAAGGGTTTTTAGCAAAAAAAAAAAAAAAAAAAAAAAAAAAAAAGGAATTTTTAGCAATTAACAAGGAGAAAGACAAGTTTCCTAACAGAAATGTCATTAAGAGTGTGTCAAGTTGTGGATTACAGGTTAACCCTAAAGGAAATTAGGGTTCTATGAGGCATTAACTATATATAGCAAGCTAGTAACCAGAATAACCGCAAAAGGAGTTAGCAGGGGTAGGGGATTATGCCATTGACTGGCATTGAATAACTCTAGAGGGGATTTACCACCCCTAAAATGTTAGTAAGGGAAATATAGTGGGTAGATTTTTTTAATAGAAGAAATATAACCTTGGGGATTTGACATAATTTGGCTTTCTGATTGAATGTTGTAACTGTGGAGTTGCGATGATTTTGTCAATGTAAAGTATTTCTCCCAGAGACCTCTACTTCTGGTAGGGCTGTAATAGAGGTCCCCATGAATAAAAAGTTTCTTCTAAATCAAAAAGTCCACTTATAATCATATCAGGGTTCCTCTCTGATTGCCTCAGGAAGTAGCTTGTCTTCCAGATTGTAATACTTCAGATTCTCTGTGTCAACACCCATCTAGCTACCTAGTGTACCCCTCAAACAAAAGGAATCCTCAGTCTTTTGAGATGTGGGATAGAAGGTGCCTTCTGAAAACTGCTTCTCTTTGAGATTGAAAACTGCTCTAGCCTTAGAGGTCTCACTCGAAGGGGTGATGAGCTTGAAGATGAAGAGTTTGGTGGATGCAGAGTCCAGTGGGTGTTTTCTCTTAATCCAGTGTTGACCATAAATTGAAAATCTGCTGGTGCTTAGAGAAAGCATATCTACCAAGAAGGGGGAGTAGGCGATGATAGTGTTAAGGGTGATCAGGTGGCCAAAGGTACACATGCCAAATTTTTAAATATTGGGTGGAAAGGCTGCTAAGCTGAAGAGATTTCTAGTTGGCATGGAAACATGAGTAAAAAGTTGACTTTACTCCAATTATACATAAGTGCCTGAATTTTCCAAACCACATTGATAATAGGTAGTTAACTAGATCAAATATTCATTTACTTACTTGTTCAGGATATAATGACTACACATTTCAGATTGAAAACAGCAAGATCTCACATATTTGTTTTGTGCTCATATATTTTATTGACCACTTGCTCAGATTATAGAAATTTGCTATAAGAAGAAAAAGCAAAGAAGGAGAAAAGCATTTTTAACTGTTTGAGCTCAGATAAGAGTCACAGTTGACAAAAAAAATAGTCACCTCATAGTCAGACTCAGAAATAATTAGGTGGGAAATCAGAAAATGACTCAGGAGGATTCCCCATTAGGGCAAGCCTAAAGTTGTCCTCTCAGCTTCTGCCCAGATAGAAAATTCCACCTGTAAAAGCTCAGGATCACATTCCTTTGAGTGGCTTTTGGCATTTCTCTTAAATGGTAGGTTACTCACTTAATGATGTGTCAGAAAATCATACATACATACAAATTTTAAAAAGCAATCAGTACTAAGCCTAAGAAATTTTATCTCAAGTAGCATGTCTTACCAATCAGATTTCAGATGGGTTCAGATCTAAAGGATTAAAATAGGCTTGCAAATCCTTAGCAATCCAGGTTCATTGTTTAGGAACTCTATGACCTAAACTATCTCAAAACTGATGACCTTGCACATTCTCTGGTTTAAAGAAAACGGGCAAGTTTACAAAATTAAAGAGGAATGGATAGGAATCCCAGAGAAGGGGCTAAACCTGCAGCTTCTGTCTGTAGGTGTGGGGTATTTCTATGTTACCATCCCAACCCTGTGAAAGGGTGTGTGGAGGGGAATAGACTAATTCTGTGACACACTCACATGCCCTAAGATAGATTGCTTTGAATGGGCAGCCAAATTTAGCCAAATTGTCATAGCTATAATTTACAAGCAAAGGTAAAAGTATCTAATATCCTAAACAGCAGCTACAAAGCATCATATTAATAGGATCAGAGAGCCCTGTTATTGTTATTGAATTATCATTGAATTAAGTTTCCCTTTTAGGGAGAAAACAAGACAGAAGGGGAGAAAGAAACTTTCTTCTATTTGCCTTGAGACCTTTACCTATCATGTAATCTTAATTTAATTGAATGTTTTTCTAAATAACCTTACATAGAAAAGCATTCATTTCAACACTGGTAAAATAACTGTAATGTTCTTGCTGGTTTTCTTGAGGTCTTTGGGCAGCCTTCTTTTCAGTAGATTAATCACCACAAGAATAACCAGGTTTTAAAGTCCAAACCCTTTATTATCTCCTTCACAATCTCGTTTCCTTGCCTAGGGCCCAGGCCAGCTTTCTTGAGGCCTTCCAAAGTCTTGGTTTCAGTGGAGAAGTGCTGGAGGCAAGACCAGCCATGACAAGGCTGATGAAGATGGAAATGAATCTTTCTCCTTTGACTCGGAGAGCTTGAGCTCCGGCCTTCAGTCTGCTTGTCTTCTCTGGCTCTGAATCCCAGCTGGCTTATATGCTCTATTATAAGTATAAACCAATCATTATATCACTAGGAAACCATTATTTGTTATAAGATTAAATCAATCATACTGAATTTAGAGAAGTATTAATCCCCATGCTAAACTAGATAACCATTGTCTCATCAATTCTACTGAGTTAGCAGCTTGTAAGAATTCTTGTTTCAGAATTTGGGCCCATAACAAATAATCTTACATAAAAAAGTTTTCATCTCAACACTAGCAATATGTTAAAAATTGACCTTCTTTAATGTGGGATTGGGAAGGAGAAAACTCAAAATTCAAAATATGACAAAAATAAAAATAAAAATTATCCAGGCCAATAATATACAAAGTTTATTAGTGTTGTGGGAGTTTTTGTTTTGTTTTTAAGCCAAATTTCTTTTTTCCTGAAGCAGTTGTGGTTAAGTAGCTTGCTTAGGGTCACACAGCCAAGAAGTATTAGTGTTAAGTGTCTCAGGTCATATTTGAACTCAGGTCCTCCTGACTTCAGGCCTGGTACTCTACCTACTCCACCAATTAGCTTCCCCTTAAGCAGAATTTTTAACAAGAACTCTTATGTGAACAGGAATCTGGCTCACCACCCTCTACATTTTAAGCTTCTGCGTTTTAGGACTGTTTTTTGTCTCAATATTGAGAGGAGGAAGGGAAAGGAAATTGAATTCCAGCTTATATAATAAAACTCACATCCACTAAAACTTTAATTTTAACATTATGGAAGGAGTTAATTAACAGGTTTGCTAGTGCACTGAGAACTTTATTCAAGTTCTGAAGAATCCCTTTTTAGGACTCACATTGAGAAGACTGACATACAATACAACATACAAGAGTCATCATATTATAACAGTGCATTTGGGAGGGCTCAATTATATTTATGATACAGAAAATTGTGTTGAATCTTAACCAATTATATAAGAAATGCCTCTGGTCTACTGGTTCTTATATTTAGCTTTGAAATCAGAAGACCCTTCTATAAATTCTTCATTTTTTACTATCACCTCATAGAAAAGTTTATTAAAATGAAATAGAATTAAAATGAAAGATTAATAACCAACAAACAAGATTCTTCACTTTAGATTTCAATTGAAGGAATCTATAATTAATTTACAATAATATTTGAAGGAAAAAAATTCAAAATGTTTTTTCTTCCCTATCTATCTTTATAAATAAGGATTACTGGGATTTAATCTAGTTCTAGGTTACATCAGGTTTTGCCACTGCTTGCATGAAAACTATATTTTTACATTTTATAATATCTCTTTGGTCATGTGATTGATGTATTTCATCCTACAATGCATGCCTTTTGAGGGAGTATACCAAATATCTTATAGTCATATTTCTGGAGAAGTAATTTTGGGAAAGAAAGCCTATTTCAGTAGGCTTCAGCAAAATCACATCTCCTGTGGAGAGGGGGGAAACCTGGGCACACCTGCTCTACATAAAGCCAACACCTGCTACATTTATATTCTATGTTTCTATTTGTATATATGTGTGTATGTGTAAAGGTAGATCAAGAGATATATCTATCATATGTGGACATTAACATGAAAATGTCCTTAATCTTCTCTGGCAAATCTGAGGCAACCCTATAGGACTTTGTTTAAATTAACTGAAAATTGAAAATACTATGAAAGAAACATACTGTTAAATAATGCTAAAGGAAAGTGCCTTGATTTCTGATAAGCAGAACAAAATAATAAAAACATTTTAAGTAAGTTGTGAAATATTTTGGCAGCCATTCTCCAACTGATAATTAGCCAAAGGATATGAACACACAATTTTCAGATGAAGAAATTAAAATCATTTCTAGTCATATGAGAAGGTGCTCTAAATCACTCTTGATCAGAAAAATGCAAATTAAGACAACTCTGAGGTACCACTACACACCTCTGAGATTGGCTAAAATGACATAAAAAAATGACAAATGTTGGAGATTTGGAAAAACTGGAATACTAATAAAAAATTAAATTAAAAAATATAAATCACAACTTACTCCATGTCAGCTGACAATTATCCTTATCTTTGCTAGTATTGCTTGATAGTCCTCTGAAAGCAAGAATGGAACATAAGATGATTAATGGTACCAGGAATTATGATAATGGTATTGGAGGTATAAGGATAACCAAGAAAAAGTTTCAACTATTTTGCAAAATAGGTCAGATAGACATTGTCAAAAAACAAATCTGGTTATGGTCACCTGTCCTGGCATTTTTGATAAATCAGAAATCATCATATCTTTTTCAGAGAAAACAAAACTACTGGCATGTACCTCTCCTTAGAAATATCAGGGCAATTTATTTTTGAGTCCTTAACCATGTCCTTAATAGTAACAAGATGAACAGATATGTTCTTTTTGAGCCTAAAGAACAATTTAGTATAGAAATGCTATGTTTGAAAGGAGTTTGACAAAAGAGGCAGCCTGGCTTAGTGGATTGTTTTATTCCTTAGAATTAGGAAAACTAAGGTTTAAATATAATTTCTGACAATTGTTAGAGGTAATATCACTGAAACTTCTTGAATTTTGATGGAATAAAGATAATTGTTGGTGAAAAAAGACATAAAAAAGACTTAAAAATAAAGTTTTATATGTATCATCCATGATGATGATGATGATGATAGTGGTGAGATACAAAAGAATAAAAGTACTTCTAACTATACAAATAAACAACTTATGCTCAAGATCATATCTCCTTAACAAAAAGCCTTATATTCTACCATTATCATAGGATTTCCTTATTTCATTAGCTTGTGAGAAAAAATCATTTTACAAATTTTAAACATTATATAAATGTGAATTAATGTCCTCCTGACCATCATCCTTTTAGTTTTTCTTTTTTTCTCTTTTGCTTCCATTGAGGTTCAGATAGAAATAGTCCTGGGACAAAATGCCATCTTGCTATAATCCTCACAATATCATCACAATCTCCATGACCACAACCATATACTTCTCCTATCTTATTATATAGATGATCATGATTATTATTATATTGATTTATATAATTATAATTCTTATTTTAATAAGCCTATAATATAAAATTATTCAAGTTTTGTCTGGTTTTCTGTTTGGCAGCTAATAGTCCTATTAATTGAAGTAAAAAGACTTAGTCAACATATATTGTTTAATTCTCTAAGAATACTTTGACCAATTGAAAGTTTCAAATATACTGCACATATTGAAACAAGACACACGTTTTTATTTTTTATTGATGTATTTTTATAAAATGGGCTTAATTCCAATGACAAAATGATGTGTTAGGCCCTTTCAATCATTCTTAGTCTCTTCATTCATATGTTCTTTTTCTAAGAACTGTTTGCTACCAAATATTTTGCTACCAAAATAGTCTCTGCCTTCAACTTTCTGGTCGTATTTTTCTTGTCTCTTCCTAATATGATTCATGATATCTCTGGAAGCTTGAGCTGTAAGGCTGACAAATTGTTTAGAGAGGTCTTGTCTCTGGTAGGATGGAGACTGCTGGATTTGGCGCATCTGAACTGGAGTAGGGAATGAGTTAGGCATTGTTTCATTATTTTCCTTCTCTGAATGTTGGCTTTTAAATCTCCTTTTCTTACCCATCTTTTCATGGTGGGGTGGGATGCTTCCTATACACACTGTCCCTGACTTTTTCATACACTGACAGTTTGGTCTGTGATTCTCAGGATGGAGGCAGATGTTGGGGCTTTTTACTCTAAAAGCTTTTTCTCTGTTGCAAAGACGCTGGGCTCTCCCCCTAGTTCTAATAAAATCGGTTGTATTAGCTAGAACAACCCTCCTACAAGGTTGGTAATTATCATCTCCTTTATTACCTTCCTGAGCTTCACAGGTTATCGTCAATAAAGGTTCACTTAAATAGCTTCCTCTCAAGCTCCTGTCACTGTGATCTCTGCTTCTTGACCTTCTCTTTCTAGGGCGATGGGACAAATGTGGTTTGTCCTCAGTGCTCTGAGGTAGCTCTTGTTTAAGACAATTATTATAGTCCCTGATATGTAAACTTTTCAGCCTTCTGTAGGGATGTGAATTTAGTTCTCCATCTTGACAGGATGGTTGACATTTCAACCTCTCCTTCCTGAAGGCACGTTCTCTCTGGCCTTTCTGAATGTGTCTTCTATGAGAATATACGTTCTCTGAATAGCATCTCCAAGTCTGGTCTTTTGTTTGGGATGAATTTCCAAACAAAGTCTGTTGTATTTCCTTCATCATCATGGGAGGACTTCTTGGAAAGAACTTACCAAAGGAATCTGGATTTTTGTTCTTTTCTAATTCTTCTTCCCGGGTCTTCACTGGCTGACAAAGGGTCAACAATTTTTTTTCTCTTGGGCTAGAAGAATTTGAGGTGGTTGAAATATCTGAGGCAGAGTAATTAGCTCTATTATCTCCTAAACACTTATCCTCTTCAAGCTGCAGCTTCCTCCCTTCTGGTTTTGCTTCAGAAGTGTATCTACTGCTGTCAGATGCTGGTTCTAGCAATTCTATGTAATCTCCCATTGATTTAAGATGAGCAATGTGGCTGCAACTCTGGGATGAAATCACACCTTTGCTGTCTCCTGATTCTGACATGGTTTGTCTCGTAAGGTGATTTTTACTTTTGGTCTTACTAGACTCTTCTGGATTTCCTTTCTGCGACACAGAAGATGACTCATATGTCATATTATGCTTTGAGCTTGAACGAGGCAATACCTCTTTATTCCAAGGATCATGAATGGTTTTAGCCATCTCTGTATAATTTTCCAAAGCTGGTAAAGCCCATTTGTCATTAATAGGTGAGATAGTGAACAGGTTCCCTCTCCCGTTTGAAGAAGGACATTCATAAATGGCTCGCTGATCATATGTTTTCATGCTAAAAGGTGACCGGGCAAAACTGATGAACTCATGTAAGAAGTGTTTGGTGTATTTTAAGAGATAGGGTTCCAAGATTTCAGAAAAGCTCTGGCTGTCTAGATCATAATCTGTCATGTTTTGAAGGATGATAGTGAGGATATTTTTCCCTGTGTATCCATAGTCACCATAAATAGCTATCAATTCACGTTTCAGCCATGGGATTAATCGCTGTAGACAATTTGGGTTTCTAAGGAAGTAATCTGCTGAAATATGCCTATAGAATCCACCGCCTCTGACATATAATACCCGAAGCCCAGTAAAATAAAGAGCTCTTCTGAATTTAATAACTATCTGTTCCTTAAAGAATCCTGAAGACACTTCATGGAGATGATCTTGTTTGTTCCCAGAAAACTGTTTGAGTAATTCTTGGACAGCTTGATATCTCAGAGGATTGGTCTGGCTAGAAGTATCATCAGACAATACACCATCCTCGGATCCAGGCTGACAGCTTGGAAAAGAATCAACATAACTGTTATTCTCTTCAGGCAATCCAGTGTTGTCATTCCCTACATGATAGAGTTCTTGCTTCTTCATGTCACTCACAAGTCTAGAAGATTGGGAGAAAGGATGGCAAGCTTCTCCATAGTGGGGATGTCGGGTTTTCTTTGCAAATCTCTCATGAGGACAGTCACTGACAAACCTGGGTGTGGAAGGATTCAGATCAGCCCCATTCTGACTTCCATTCAAGTAGATGGGACATTGACAATGTGGTAAACGTCCTATTGGCATTGTTTTTCAAAAAATCCTTCATCCAGTTCTCTGTGAGAGGGTTTAATCATTGACTTGTCACTTGTTAAAGCCAGGATCTATTGAAAGCAGCCAACAGAAATATATGTAATACATATTTTTTTTCCAGGGTACATCTGAAGGAAAGAAAAATACCAAATTTAAAGCAATAGACTGAGCTTTAAAACTTCATTATGTTAACTTTTAGTCTGCTGTGTATTCTATATGGGCATAAAGTACTTTAATGAGTGTTGATGAGTATTTTTCATAAAGGCTTCCCAATACTTATCCCTGTAGATTGCACTATATTTTATAGATTCATGCATTCTAAGAACTAGAAAGGACTTTAAAAGGGCCATCCAGACCTATCCTCCTGATTTTTGAATTTTCTTCAACATTCTATGACTGTTGACCAACTTGTCTTTACCTGACTGCCACTAGTGACAAAAGCAAACAAACAAACAAATCCAGCTGTTTCACAAAGCAGTTCAAACAATTCCACTCTAGATGTTAGAAGGGTTCTTCTTGGTTTACACTGAATTAAAATCTGTCTCTCTGTGAGTTTAACCCATTGATCGTATTAGCCCATGTAGAAGCACAGAATAAATAATTATTTCTCCATATAACAATCCTTCTGATACTTGAAGACAATTATCATGTACCTTTTTAGCTCTCTCTTCAATAAACTAAATATCTCATTTTCTTTAACATTACCTCTTATAACATTGTCTCCAATTCTGATAGCATATTAAATATTTGGATAAAACATTTTGAAATCACATTTAATCTGCAAATCATTCACACCAAAAGACTTATTAAACTAACTAATAAAATAAACTCTAAATATTTTATCTTTTCTCAATCTTCTGTGCCTCTGTTTATGACATATTTAATTATTATCATCTATTAGAATTATATTCCTTTTCAGCCTTCCATTACAGAACAAAGGGATAAAGCAAATATTTTATAATTTACCATTATCCTAGAAGCTTATACACTCATGTAAGTTTAAGCAGCTGAAGCAGTTAGGTTGTGTTAGTTTCTGTCTCTTGTGTCTTCCATAGCGATGGAATCTAGAATATGTCATATTCTGGAGTCTTCTTATTAGGAAGCGAAACTTCTTTCTTGATATATTGCCTTCCCTCTTAACATGCCCTACTAAAGAGCTAAGATTTAGAATGTGAAAGTTCAAAGTTAAATGATCCTTTTGTATGGATGATACTATCCACCACGGTGTTACTGGATTTAATTGATCCTGTGTAACATTTTAGCTATGGAAAAGGGAATATAACATAGAAAGTTGTTGTTCATGTTGTTTTATCATTTCAGTTGTGTCTGGCTGTCCATGAATCTAATTGGAATTTTCTCAGAAAATATACTGGAGTGGTTTGCCATTGCCTTATCCACCTGATTTTATAAATGAGCAACAGAAGTAATCAGGATTAAGTGAATTGTCCAGAGTCACACAGCTAGTAAGTAGATACCCAGTTCTCTCCCACCAAAGAAAGTATAATCTCTGGATTATTTGAGATCCAGAAAGATAAAGCAATCACAGCATGTGCATCTTAGTAAAAAAAAAAATGAGAAATGCAATTTGAAACTAGACTGCAATGTATTTCAAATCTATAATGAAATAAAAAAGTGATAATTCCCAATAAAACCTCAAAAATGCTTTTAAAGAACCTCCACAATCTAAGTGTAGCCTACTTCTGCTGTGGTAAGTAAATGGTTTCTTATTACTATGGCCTCTTGGAAGTTTAATTTTTCATACTTGGGAATGGGTATGTGTAAAACTCTGATGTTGTATGTCATTGATTTATGAGAGTTAACAACAAGCCAGTTGATGATTCTCCCTTCTTCTCCCCCCATAATCAATCAGTTGTCATCTTATCATTCTTCCTATTTAATACATTGCACAATTTTTCAATGTGAGTAGAGAACCTAGTTATGAATCTGCCTGAAAATCCTTTCTGCCTTAGAATACAGTGGTTTCCTTCAAAATTTACCACAGACATCATCTTCTCTATGTAGTCTTTCCTCAAAATATTTTCCCTGAAAAATGTCATTATATTTATTTTATATATATTTATATATGTAGGTGTTGTCTCTCCCAACTGGAAAGTAAATTCCTTGAGGGCTGGGACTATTTGTGTGTGTGTGTGTGTGTGTGTGTGTCCTTAATACCTAAAAAAATGCCTGACTCTGGTAGGAGGGGCTTGATAATTACTTGTTTATTGATGGTTTGAAAGTCCAGGGTCCTCATCCATCACCTCTTTCCAGATTATTACACTTACTTCTTAATTAGTATCTCTGCTTCTAATTTCTTCCCTTTTTAAATGTCACTCTCCATCACCACTGCTATAACGATAGCTGCAAATTAATATTCCTAAAACACAGGCCTAATCATGTCATGCTCCTGATCAGAAATTTTTAATGGCTCCCTATTATATCTTTTAAAATACAAACTTTTAATCTTAGTATTTAAAGGACTCCTTAATCTAACATCCATCTATCTTTCCAGGCTTATTTCTTTTTCAACATTATGTAGTTTATTTTTCAATCAAACTGGGCCAACTAGATGTTCCCTATCAGTGAGACTCTATTTCCCACTATGTTTTTATACAGGATGTTCCCCATTCCTGGAATATATTTCTTCCTCTCTCCTCACCTCTCCATTACTTCACTTCTGCCTTTCATAATTCCTAGATTTTTTGCTTCTTTAAAAAATATTTTATTTTATTTTCAGTTCTATTTTCCCCATCTTTTTTCTTCTTTCACCCACTGAAGCATAATGCATAATCTATTACAAATATATATAGTTATACAAAAAAATTCCATATTAGCCATGTTGAAAAAACTTTTTAAATAATCAAGAAAACAACAAAAATAAAAAACAAAACAAGACAAAATGTCTCAGTTTTAATTTTTCCATCTAGAAAAGGATAGCATGTTTTCTCATAAGCATTTTAGAATTGTGGTTGGTCACTGCATTGATCAGAATCCCTAAAAGTCTTTCAAAGTTGACCATCTTTACAATATTGTTATTACTGAATAAATTTTTCTCCTGATCCTGGCTACTTTGTTTTTACTCAGTTCATACAAATCTTCCCAGTTTCTTTCTTTTCTCTGAAGCCATGGTTATCATCATTTTTTATAACACAATAGTATTTTATTGCCTTTATATACCATAACTTATTCAGGCACTACCCAATTGATGAGCATCTCCTCAGCTTCCAATTCTTTGCAACCAGATGTTTTTATATATATAAGCCTTTTGCTTTTTTGTTTTATGTCCTCATGGTATAGATCTAATTGGAATATTACTGCATCAAAGGGTATACATAATTTTATACTTTTTTCAATATAGCTTCAAGTTGCTTTCCAAAATGATTGAACTATTTTACAGCTCCATCTACAGAATATTAGCAAGTATATCTATTTTCCCACAGTTCCTCCTGTATATTCATTTTAGTTTCTTGTGTGAAATTAACCAATCTGATAGGTTTAAGGTTACTTATTGTTTCAATTAGTTTTTTTTTTTTTAAGTTGACACTCTATGTTTATTTAAATAAACCATCATATCATCTAAAAAGGGGGGGGGAAGCTTGTTTCCTTTTTGCTTATTCTTATTCCTTTATTTTCTTTTTTTTATTACTATAGGTAGTATATCTATTACAAGATTAAATAGTGATAGTAATGTATATCTGTGCTTCATTCAGTCTTACTGCAAAGGCATTAAGCTTGTCTCCATTATACATACATAATGTTGCCTCTTGGTTTTAGATACTAACTAATTAAATTTCACTATTTTCTTCAAAGGCCTTTTATTAAATGTAATTTCACTAATTGCATTGTTATATGAAATATGTCTATTTCTGCCTTTCTGCATTTTTGTGAGGATTATGCTTTATTAGATGGTTACTTTTTGTGAAGGTGTCATGCAAAGATGATAAATAGATAAAATTTCTATTCATATTCAATTTTCTCCAGAATTATCGCAAGGTCAACTTTTTTAAAAATTCTTTTCATTTCCTCATTTTTTAATAATTTATTTTATAGTTAGATTTATCTGGATTTGAAAGGAAATAAATTGAGGTCTTTTAATTTGTTACATGTGTATTACCTCATATCATTTAAATTTCCCCTTAAGAATTTAGATATCATGTTATTAGTGCATATATCTTCAGTTTTAGTATTAATTCATTGTCTATGAAATCTCTTAGTAAACTGTAGCCTCCATTTATCCTTTTTATTTAGGTGTATTTTTGCTTTATTTAAAATCAGTGATTCATAGTTGTTAGTTCTTCATTAAGCAAAGTATACTAATATATCAAAATAATTCTAAAATTGTTTATCATTTCTGTCTGATAGAAGAGATAACTTCATTTGTTGAATTTATTTTTAGCAGCATTTCTAGGAAGAGCATTACATTATTATTTTTATTAAATAGAATAGCTTTAAACTTATCTGTCAATCAAATCTTCAACTTGAGGTTGATAGTTTCTACCGCTAACATTTCAGTTTTCCAAAGCTTTGATGTTAACATTTCATTAATTTTTGTACTTCCTGAATGTTAATTTATCTTAAATATTATATAGTTGAAAGTGATTAAAATTATTCAAGGTCAATTTTAAATTAAAGTTTTGAAACAAAGTAAAATTAAATAATATTTTCCACATCAGAAAAGGAAGAAGAAAGAAAAATGCATATGTAATACAGAATATGTTTATTATACAGGAATAGAAGTTAATAAATTATGACCCCCATACTAGTCCCAGGATTTGAACAATTTTAATGATTCCAGTTTCATTTTCTAATAGTTTATAGCTTAGTTTGATGTTTGTTATATTTGTGATAAAAAGAATACATTTTATCCAAAATATTTTAAAGGGTCATACAGCCAGGGTGCTTTAGAGGCAGAACTGGAACCACATATTCTTGACTATAAAGCCAATCTTCTATCTACAGTACTAGGTTGCCTCTCAGATTTTATACACACACACACACACACACACACACACAAATGTGTGTGTAAATGAATATCATATATTCCAGTGATCTGTGATTTCCTCCCTTTAAATACTTTCATCAACTCAAATAGTGACTCTTTTGATTTTAATTTTTGAGAATTGAATTGAATAAGAAAAAAAAAAAGAATCCTTTCCTTGAAGTCAATCTGATGCTTATTCTCTCCAAATTAACTTGGCTAGTCTGTCACAGGCTCATCATGGAGGTCTTTTTAAATCAGTAAGACTCCTCCTTGATTTTGCTTCACTGGTAGAATTTTTGAGAAGAAAGGATTATCTTTATATCATGAAATGTTGAATAAATAAGCCCTTTAAAATTCTAAAGTACTGTGCACACAGGACTGAACATTCTTCCATCTTTGTATTCTCTTTCTGCCTGGTCTAACAAAGGAATTTATTGACAGAAAAGAATTCAATTAATTAGAACAAACTCCAGTAAAGATGAAACACTTCAATTACACTGATTGACAATGCTAGGAGATGAAGACCCATCTAAAATATTAAAATAGTCATAGGTTAACTAGAATTAAAAGGTGACTTGTAGTCATTTGTGAGTGATCACAATGAAGAAGCCTATTTTGGATGTCACTCCACTCATAAGTTACCACTCAGCTTTCCCCTGGGATTCAAATAATTTTGTTCTAAACTTAGGCAGTAGGCTCCATATGAATAAATTTTGATGAAAATGCTACTGAATAATCCATGGTAATTTTTTTTTTCCCTAGGATACAAGATGAAACGAACTTACTAACACTCATGTAAGCATCCAGGTAGTAATTTAAATTATTCAGACTGTTTCAGTCATATAATCAGTATCCAATTCTAAGAGCAGCTTAGTACATATTTTTTCTACTTTTTTTCTTTTAAATCTGAAAATCCTTTTCCAGATGACAAACTGAGCAGATTTCATAATGTTAGGAAAGAAAGATCCCTGGTAAAAATCTTTTTTTTTTTTTTTTTTTATTTAATAGCCTTTAATTTACCCCTGGTAAAAATCATTCCTTTCTTTGTTTGTTTGTTTGGAAGAGAAGGGATAGGAGTGAGGATCAAAGTAAGCAAAAAAAATTGAATTAGATTGAAAATGTCCTGTCAATAATAGTAGCAAAAAATTTTATAGAGCTTTATGGCTGACAGATCTGGAGATGGAGTCAGAGATTTCAGGCTATTATCCTTTCTCAGCCGGTCAGCTGCTTGACCTTGAACAAATAATTTATTCTACATGAACCTCAGTTTCCTCATCTTAAACTGAATTGTTCTCATCAGAAGGCCTCCTAAGCTTCCTTCCAGTTCTAAGGCAATGATCTATCAAAATAACTTTTCAAAGATACTGGTCTATATATATCATTCCCTTGCTCAAAACATTCCATGATTATCTCTGATGAAACAGCAATTCTTTCAACCTGTTGTTTAAGCCCCATAGTCTGACTGTGCCCATTTTTCCAGACTTATTTCATAGCACTCTCATTCCTTCACCCTGTTATGCCAAACTAGTTCATAAGCTGCTTTGGAGGCCCAGCATTCCATGGCTAATCTCACTGGCTGTATAGAGGTTGCCCGACAAGCCTAGAATGAATCTCCTCTCAACTCTGCCTCTTAGAATTTTATTATGCATTTATTTGTAGTGTATATACTTGCATATATACATGTTATCTCTCCCAGTAAAATGTAACCTCTTCAAGAGTATAGAGTTTTTTCCTCTCTGTATCCTCAGTGTCCAGTATAGTGCTTGCATCTATTAAGTTTTATGCTACATAACTGTTTATTGATTTATCAATATAATGTGCAAATCACTAGATTACTAGCTTGGGACTAAAAAAAATGACTCATGATATCAGTGTTCGGGGTATAATTCAAAGTTAATTTAACATCTAAGTTTAACTTTGAAAGGAGAGATGAAGAGGAATTGGTTTCTTCCCAAGGGGATGATTTCTGTTAAATATAGAAAGGAATATATAATAATGAGAAGTTTACAGTAAGAAATTCAGTTTGGAATGGGGAGTACATGAAGCAGGGTAATGGGATATAAAATAGGAAATTATGTTAGAGCCAGATTTTGAAGCATTGTATTTGCCAAGCTACAAAATTTTTATTTTACATTCGAGTCCATATGGAACCTCTGAAGGCTTTTGAACAAGAGAGTGGCAGGGTCAGGCTTGAGCTTTAGTAAGATTAATTTGGCAGCTCTGATAGATCGGAAGGGGAAGAAGGTGGAAACAGAGAGACCAATTAGGTGGTTGTTAACAGTACTCCAAGTCAGAGGTCATAAGTACTTGGACTAAGCTGGCTGTCATGTGAGTGGAGATGTGGATGTGATGATCTATGTTGTGGAGACCTCATCTACTAATTGAAAATAGTGGGGAGGGGGAAGTCAAGAGAAGCGCCAAGGGTGATTCCAAGGTTGCTATTTGTTAATAGATTTTAAAGGGAGAGACAACGTATACACATATAAATAAATAGAATTTAAGTAAAGGTATGTTCATAATAAATGTGAGGTAAAAAGGATGAGGGAGCACTTGGCAGCTGGAGGAATCAGGAATAAGTGAAGGAAACAAAGGAAGGGAATCATAGAAGTTGAAAGAAAAAGAATGTTCAGGTGCAGGGAATGGCTCACATTCTCAAAAAGAACTTGGAACTGAGCAGAGACCTTTCTTCGCTTAAGCCAATAGGGAAGAATGAAAGAATGGCAAAAGACACAAACTAAAGGAATGAAGAGGAGGAATGTTGAGGAAGCTCACAATTGTTAAGCTGACCTTCCCCACAAAGTATAGAATAAGGTCATCTGGAGAATAAGGATTGTAAACTGAGGTGAAAGAGGAAGAGTGATTAAGGAGAGCAGAAAATGTGTGAGAATAGTAATAAATCCTTACTGGCTGATGAGAGATAGAAAGAGACTATTGTTTGTAGTATCTAATGCTAATAATCTTAATTTAAAAAAAATATGCAATTACCCAATGTCTTAGTGCTCTTTGTGAACAATGTTAGTCTATTTTATTAAGACTGAATGATGTTCCTCACTCCCCAGGTAGAGGTATACTTAGTCCTGTAATGGGTTGACAGATAGGTATGACATAAAATAAAATAACCTTTCAGGGAATACAAACAAATACAATTTAAAGGAATTTTGAATGATGATAATTCTTTTCCTGAAGGTTTCAAGTATATAGGTGTGTATGCATGTATAGGTATAGGCAGAGATTTACATATATGAAGATGTGTGTATGTATGTGTATTTTTTGAGAGAAACAGAGAGACAGAGATAAAGATAAAGAGAGAAAAATAAAGACAGAAAGAGGGAGACAGGCAGAGATAGAAAGACAGAGACACAGAGAGAGACAAAGACAGAGACAGAGTCCAAGAGGTACAGAGAGAGAAAGACAGAAAGACAGAGAGAAAGATAGAAAGACAAAGAGAAAAATAGAAGAAAGAGAGGGAGAGACAGGGAGAGATGAGAGAGACAAAAGGAAATTAAGACAGAGAAGGAGAGAAAGAGACAAAGAGACACAAATGGAGACAGAGACAAAAATTGAGAGAAAGAGTCTGACAGAGAAAGACACAAAGAGAAACAAACACAAAGAGAGTGAGACAGAGACACAGAGATAGACAGACAGAGATACAGAAAGAGAGGGGAAGAGAGAGACAGAAATAATGAGAGATAGAGAAACAGATGGAGATACATAAAGTGAGGGAGAAAAAAGAGAGACAGAAACAGAGAGAGAGAGAAAGAGGGATAGAGAAACAGAAAGGAAGAGAAAAAGGGAAGGAAGGAGGGAGAGAGGGAGTGAGAGAGAGAAAGAAAGAGAGAGAGAGAGAGATGAGAAAGAAACAGAGAAAGAGGGAGAGACAAAAAGGGAGAGATGGACAGAGAGACAGAGACATTATTGAATATTTATTGATTCTTTCTTACAAATTTGGACAAATCATTTTTTCCATTTCAGCATCAATTTCCTCCTCTATAAAGTGGAATTAAATGAGAGATGACCTTTAAGGCCTTTCTAAACTCTAAATCTATTATTCAAAGATCCATTGGTCCTAAAATGAACCCCAAACTCTTCTAGTTCATTTCTTCTATTAATCACCATCTTGGTAATACTATACTAAACTTAAGGATGTAAGATCCAAGTTAATGTAGATGAGAAACAACAACAACAACAAAAAACAAAAATACTGGTCTAGGTCCAAGAAATCTTGGATTCAAACGTTCTGCCTTTGCTTCTATTACCTTGTAAGCTAAACAAGTCTCTCACTCCCTTTCATCAGTAAGATGCAGTATGAAAAATATGATCTCTGCGCTCCCTTCCAACCCTAATAATAACTGTACTTTTACTGGAATCTCTTGTGGATAAAAATTGGGCTGTCACAAGCTTCTCTTTGAGTAGGCCTTAAATTTCCTAAATGATAGAGTAAGAATCATTTTGTCCTGTATATACCAATCCAAGATGCTTAGTCTTATTTTCATATTGACTGGTCATTTAAAGTAAATTTCTAAAAACTCAAATCTTGAAGAAATATTTCTCTACAGAAAAAAGTTCTGTGTAGAAATTGCGTGTGTGTGTGGGGGTAACAGATCTGGCACAAGGCCTAGACTATCATTTCATTAATTACTAAGCCAAATGACTATAGTCATAATGGAATCCTTCAAAACCAAATTGTGGCAATAATTAGTATTTGTCACACTTGGATAAGGCACTCTCCTATAAATTCAGCTCAAATAGGGCTACCCTAGAAATCATAAAATAGCTAGGCCTACAAAAGCAATGAGAGCCCTTTAAGTAAAGGGAATCATCTGCCTGACTATGATGGATCGTCCTAGTTACAGATTATAGCCTTGTCACACTTAAACTAATCTTGCTTCTTATTGCCAGACCCTCTTCATTTCCTGGGACAGCAATCATCAATTTACATGAAGGGGCACCTAGAGAAATACACAGTCCATTTATCAACCTTGTTCATAGTATACAAACAGCTCCTTCAAACTGAGTGTGGAGTCACATTTCAATTGCCCCTCAACCCTTCAGAAAAATAAAGGACCCCAAGACATATCCTCTCTACAACATCTCATTAAGGAGAGGAGTAGTCAAGATGGTGGGAAAAAAGACAATAATTTGCCTGAGTAAAGTATTCCCAACAGCTTTAAATAATGCCATAAAACTATTCCTGGGGCACCAAGACCTACAAAAAGACAGGGTGAAATAATTTTCCAGTCAAAAACAACTTAGAAGGTCAGCAGGAAAGGTCCATCACATTCAGGTGAAATTGGGGCACTGTCCAGCTCTGTGGCCTGAACAGCATAAAGATAGTCTTCTGGAAACCAGGGGCTGGACTTGGAAGTCATGAATCAACAGCAGGAGCAGATGTTTCTGGGTCACTCAGACTGCAGAGGATAAAGGAGCTGAGTGACTAGAAAGAAGAAAGTTATCTTTTTTATGCATCTATATTTATACAATTATCTTGCTGCACAAAAATATCAAATCAAACCAGAAAAAAATGAAAAAGAAAATAAAATGCAAGCAAATAACAACAAAAGAGTAAAAATGCTATGTTGTGATCCACACTCAGTTCCCACAGTACTCTCTGGGTGTAAATGCATCTCTCCATCACAAGATCATTGGAACTGGTCTGAATCATCTCATTGTTGAAAAGAGCCACATCTATCAGAATTGATCATCATATAATCTTATTGATGCCATGTATAATGATCTCCTGGTCCTGCTCATTTCACTTAGCATCAGTTCATGTAAGTCTCTCCAGGCCTCTCTGAAAGCATTCTTTCTGTTGGTCGTTTCATACTGAATAATAATATTCCATAATATTCATATACCACAATTTATTCAGCCATTCTCCAACTGACGGCCATCTATTCAGTTTCCAGTTGAAGAAGATTATCTTAAAGGGTGAGAAGGATCACTGTCACATTAGAGCTTCAGGACACAGTAAAGCAGGGACTCTCCTCACAGTTCTATGGCAAGAAAGAGTGCTTGGGGTCACTCACAAACCAGAGCACCTGCCAGAAGAGTTGTAAACACTTCTCCTTAAATCATACCATCTTGGAAGAACTGAAAAATTACAGGTCCGAGAAGTACTAGTGAAAATAGTTGCACAAATACCCTGGAGCTTGGGACAGTGCACCCTCCATCTTGGAAGGCATGTCCTGCTTTTAAAAAAATTGAAAATGAAAATAGTATGAGAAGATAAGCAAATAATGGGGGAAAAAAACTGATTACAACAAGTTAATCTAGTGACAAGGAAGATCAAAATACACATCCACATGAAGAAAACAGAGTCAAAGCTCCTATATCCAAAGCCTACAGGAAAAAGATGATTTGGTCTCAGCCCATGAAAAAGCTTAAAAAGGATTTTAAAAATCAAGAAAGAAAGATAATTATGAAACATACCAAAACTTAAAGCATGTGGCCAAAGCAGTTCTTAGGGGAAATTTCACATCTATAAATATTTGTATGCATAAAAACCAAAAGGAGAAATCAATGAATTGGCCATGCAAATGAAAAAGCTAGAAAAACAACAATTTGAATACCAAATTAGAAATTCTGAAATCAAAGAATGCATTATTAAAATTGAGAGTAACAAAATATTAAATAAATAAATAAAACAAGAGCTGGATTAATGGGGAAAATTAATAGGGAAATTTATGGGAGGAAAACCCAATAAAATAAATTGATTAAAAAAGAAAGAATATCACCAATTACCAGTATTAAAAATGAAAAGAATGAATTCACCACCAATGAAGGAGAAATTAAGGCAATAATTAGAAGCTATTTTGGCCAACTGCATGGCAATAAAACCAACAATCTAAGTGAAATGGATGAATACTTAGAAAAATGTAAATTGTCCAGATTTACAGAAGAGGAAATAAAACATACAAATAAACCTATTTTAGAAAAAAAAAGACATTGAACACATCATCAATAAATTCTCTAAGAAAAATTCTCCAGGGCCAGTTGTATTTACCAGTGAATTCTGCCAAACATTTATAGTATTAAGTTTAAAAAAAAATAGAAAGAAAAAAAAAGAAAAATTCACCAGTCTCCTAAAAAAGAAATCAAAATGAAAACTCCTAGGAATATTCTAGCCAAATTATAGAGCTATCAGGTCAAGGAGTAAATATTACATACAGTGAGAAAGAAACAATTCAAGTATCATGGAACCGCAATCAGGATAATACAAAATTTAGTAACTTCTGTTTTAATGGATCCGAGGGCTTGCTATATGATATTCCAGAGGAAAAAGAGCTAGGAATGCAACCAAGAATCAATTACCCAGCAAAACTGAGTATACTATTTAGGGTGAAAAATGGATAGTCAATGAAATAGAAGACTTTTAATTATCTTTGATCTACCAGAGTTGAATAGAAAATTTGAGTTTTAAATACAAGACTCAAGATAAGCATAAAAATATCAAACAGAAAAGGGAAATCATAAAAGAGTTAATAATGTTATACTGTTGACATGCCTATACTTGTAACTCACAAGAACATTTTCATTGCAGGGAAATTAGAAGAAATACATACTAAAGGGAGAGGGGGACACAGGTGTGAGTGAATATGAAGTGATATGAATGGAAGATGATATCTAAAAACTTAAATTAAAGGATGTGAGAGAAAAGTCTGGGAAAAAAGGAAAGGAAGAGGTAGAATGGGGTAAATTATCTTACCTAAAAGAGTCAAGAAAAAGCTTTACAATGGAGGGGGAAAAAAGAGGGTGAAGGGGAGTAAGTAAACCTTACTTCATCAAAATTGACTAAGAAGGAATTACATACACACTCCATTGGATATTGAAATCTGTCTTACCCTACAAGAAATTGGCATAGAAGATGAAGAGGGATGAGGCAGATTAGGAAAGGGATCATAATCAGGAAAACACGTTTGAGGAATAACAAGGTAAAAGAAAAGTGGGAACAGAATAAAAATGGGGAGAACAGGATGGAATAATTACAATTAGCGATTGTGACTATGAAAAAAATAAAGTAAGTTTCTCTGATAAAGTCTTCATTTCTCCAACATTTAGAGAATGGAGTCAAATTTATAAAATAAATGGTCATAGCCTGTGTCGATTTACATCTCCATAGTTGTTTCCCTGTATGCAAATGGAATTTTCTATCCAAAATTTATGGGGGTTGCCTTAGATTACTGAAGCACTGAAGCAAGCCTTTCACAATTGACCACTGCACATCCTTGCTGTTACTGTGTACAATGTGTTCCTGGTTCTGCTTGTTTTACTCAGCATCAATTTGTATAAATCTTTCCAGTTCTTCCTAAAATCAGCTTATTTATCATGTTTTATAGAACAATAATATTCCATTATCTTCATATACCATAACTTATTCAGCCATTCCCCAACTGATGGAAATCTACTTATTTTCTAATTCTTTGTTGAGACTAAAAGAGCTGCTATAAACATTTTAGCACATGTGGGTCTTTTCCCCCTTTTTATGTTCTCTTTGGGATATAAACGTAGTAATGGCACTGCTAGGTCAAAAGATCCTTTGGGCATAGTTCCAAATTTCTCTGAAGAATCAATAGATCATTTCACAACTCCACCAACAATGTTTTAGTGTCCCAGTTTTCCCATATCCTCTCCAACATTTTTCATTTTCTTTTCCTGTTATCTTAGTGAATCTGAGAAGTATGAAGTGATACTCAGAGCTGTTTTAATTTGCCCTTCTCTAATCAAAGTGAGTTTGGGCAATTTTTAATGTGACTATAGATAGCATTAATTTCATCACCTGAAAATTGTGTGTTCATATCTTTTGACCATTTATCAACTGGGGAAAAAAATGTCAAATTTTGGAGTAGATTTGGAAAAAACACAAAAATCCTGAAGAAGTGATAATAGAAAAATAAAAGGGAGGATTTTGTATCTAAAACTTATGTTCAGAATCGGAATTAGATTTTATTCTCATTTCTAACCAAATGGTTCATCCCCAGAAATTTACCATTCTAAAATATAAAATCAATTTGATAACTGACCAGACCTCAGAGCACCCTCCTCCACTGATTTTCACTCTCCCTATAATTAGAGGGGTTAGGGAATGGTTCTTCCTTTCTTTCTTTCCTCCTTTCCTTCTTTCTTCCTTTCTATTTTCCTCTTCTTTCCTTCCTTCTTTCCTTCCTTCCTTTCTTCCTTCCTTCCTTCCTTCTTTCCTTCCTTCCTTAGCTTTTTCAATATGAAAGATATAACTGACATATGTTTGCTTGGAGGGTTTTTGTTAGTGATTGATGTGTTTGTTTTTCAGAAGGCCCTTCTTTCCCAACTCTGTTTTCCCCCACTGTCACAGTAATTTTTTTCTGTAAAAAGGAAGAAAGTAATAGAGTAATTGGATTTTAAAAAATTATAAAAAAAACTAGTTGATTAAAAAGTCCTCTAGAATGATTCCTGAGGCCTAATTTTTCTTAATTGGAAGGCTATCAATTTCCAAAATAATAATCCTGATCTGAAACTCCTCTGACAGCAGAAACTCCCACTTGGTATTACTAGTGAAATTTATATGCCTGAAAGTAAAAGGCATTCTTTGCTCTTGCCAATCATGTTTAATTTATTTGAAAACTTTCCTAAGCCTATTAAATCATCTTATGAATTGAAGAGACCTAGAAAAGCAATCTTTTCTCTCATGTCACAATACCAAACATTCAGAAAATGAGCCAGCTTGCGCTGCTGCTGCTGCAACAAGTAATTAAAAAAGTTTTACCTTATTCAAAGGAAAAAAAAAAAAAACCCTGCTCACTGAGAGATGGAATACATCTAGATTTGGGGTCAGGAGACAGCAGTGTTTGACTTTTGCGTCTGACATATTACAGAAATTTTAAGTGTTTCAGAGTTTGTAAAATGCTATTGAGAAGTATAGTCTCATCTCAACCTTAACATATAGCATTCATGTGAAGTAATTATTATGGGTATTATTTTTTAGAAGATAAAACTGGGGCTCAGACAATCTGAATGTTTTGCTTGAGGTCATGCACTTCATGAAACTTATTCTACTGATGTTCTACATTGCCTTATTTGTTATTTTACTGACAAAGGATAATTCTTAGTTCAGAAGTTTTTTTGCCTCTAGACAATTATAATTATATGGAGAATGACAGGCTAAGAGTAAACTTTGTGCTTGTCTTATTATCTTGGCATGCCCCATCAGCTATAAACCAGAGGGAAATAATGATATAAGAATATATACTCCATCAATACTCCTTGTCAGATTCCATCTCCATAATTTCTTCCTATTCTTATACTTTAATACATTTAATGTTTGTCTGTGTTTTCATTTTATTGAGGTGGTTACTCCCCCAAAAAGGACAGAGCATAAACCATCCAGTCTTTATCTTTCTATTCTAGCAATGAGAGGATATTGGACCTTGAAAAGACCTTAAAAGCCAGATCGTGGGTCTCTTTCATTTCAGAACATAGAAAGCCAAAGGCAACTCATTCAGTGACACTCAACTTTGAGGAAGAGCCAAGAATAGAATTCAGGCCTTCTAACTCTTATTCAACAGGTTCTTCTTCTCTACATCATTCTCTTTGTCAAGACTTAACTTCTTTATCAAAGAAATCCAGAAAAATAAGGCCAAATGCTCTGGAAATTTAGAGACCATGAAACTAGATAAGATTGTCAATTTATTTCACTAAAGCAAACAAAGTATTTTGAAAACACAGGATATGGAGAAATAGAAGAAATTTGAGGAGAAAGAGAAGTAGAGAATTTCTCAATCATTTTAAAAATGAGAAAACAAAAAGAAAACATGGGTGCTGGATTATAATAGGAAGACAAAGGGAGAAATTAAGTTTTTTAGAAGCGGCTTTTTATTTCCCACCACCAGAATAATCTGGTTCCCATGTCCGGAAGAAATTCATACTTCATCTCTATTCTGGAAAATAGCAAGATTCCTTTAAGATATAGCTCAGTTGCCATTTTTAGCTCTGGCCTTTTCTGAATCCCCAAGTTGCTGGTGTCCTTTTCCTCTTAAAATTACTTTGTATTGTATTGTATATATTCTGCTTGTTCTTATCTGGAGATGTTGTCTATCTCAGATTGAATATAAACTCTTTAAAGATAGGAACCTTTTTCCCCCTTTAAATTTGTATCTGCAGTATCATGAATGTATCTTCTTGACATGTATTTCTTGGAATTGAATTTGTACTTTAGAAAAATTATTAAAAAAAAACAGTTGTGACTTTACTGTTTGGATTGAATGCACCCCAAGAAAGGCAGAGGCATGAATTTCCAATGTGAGCTTTCTCATAAATTTTGCAAAGACTACATAATACTGGACTGGCACTGGAAAACTTTCTGGCTCCTCATTTTCATTCTTTTACCTGAAGTGAACCAGTAAATTATAGGTAGATTCTTAGGTACATCAGCTTCTTCCAGGACACAATAGCAAGCCATGGATCCAAGCAATTAAAGTTCTATTGGGAAGCCCTTCATCCCCTAGAAAGGAAAGGAAAAAAACTTCATGTTTTCTTCCCATTATATGTCTTCAGTAATTTCTCTCTGATTCCTGATTCAGTAACTTAGGTGGAAACTTTTCTTTTTCTTTAATGTAGAATGTGAGCCAATAATTCTGAATGAAAATTTATGGCATCCGTGTTTTGAATGTAATCCCTTTAAAAAAAGATTCAGAATCACAGTTGCTTAGATTTTAATATTGAAGGTCACATCTCTAGTTACTGTCACCGAAATCTTGGGCCTGAAGATTAAATATATATCTATATAATGAAGAGAGAGTGAGTGTATATGTGTATGTAATTATATATTCATAAATGATATATATATATATATATATATATATATATATACACACATACAATTTTGTGGTGTAAGAATTTATGATTTCATCCCTCTGAGAAATTTTCTGGTATTAAAACTCACTCTACTAATGCAAATTATCAATTTGACCACAATTTTAAATCTCAACATACTGAATGTTTACATGAATAATCCATGGTCATATAGCTGGTATTTCATATGAAGAACAGCCTTCTTTAATCTGTTTATACCTCTATTTATTCCATTCTGCCACTCATGAACAAATTATGTATGTGTATATATGTATAAACACACACATATATATGTTTATATATATATTAAACAGGTATATATATATGAATGTGTGTAAGTATGTATATATGTATATATATATTTATATTTATATATTTGTCCAAAAAATGGACCACAAGGGAGTTTTTGTTTTTGTTTGGTTTGGTTTTTAGGAGTATCAATGTTACATGACTGAAACTTAGATTTCATTCATTTAGTTATTTTAATTGAAGAACTATATACAAAGAAATATGGCTATTTATTGAGGACAGAAGACTTCCTTTTAGAGGCATAAGTTTTGTATCTCAGAGAGTTATGACTTACACTTTTTGGATAATCAAGAAACTGTTAAAACATAAAAGTTCTACTCATGCTAAATAAGGATAGTCCTAGGGCTCTTTTTAAAGTCACACAGTAGCAACCAGAGCTATACTAAAGTGTTTTCCTCTGTTCCTATCATTCCCTGTACTCAAATCAGGTTTTGGTTCATGTAGCCAGTAATGGAGTATATCAGTTTTCACTCAAGGCAGCAAACTAATCCAGAGTGATTATTTTGTGAAAACAGACACTTTTGAAAATGTTTGAGCAGAATCCTATTTATAAGGGAAAGAACTGCAGCAGATACCAAAAATAATAATAACAGTAAGGATGCCAGTACTCACATCAAGCTAATTAACAGCTTGAAATGTCTAACATCGAAAGCATCACATTATTATCTCACTCCAAAGTCTCGGTCATCAACAATTTTGTAATGAAGTTGGCATGAAAACAGTCATACATATAACTTCAGGCAAAAGGCTAATTGAGAAAGACACAAATACCACCAGACCAGCTTGAAAATGGCCATTAAAAACAAACATAATTAGACCTTTCATTATGAAAAAAAATGTAACTGTGTCCACTCAAGAGTGAAGCAATTAAGACATTTTGTTTGTGTTTTGGAATAAAAACCTGCTGCCTTCTCTAGTTTGTTTGCATTTACTTATTGTTAGGCTAAAGTTTTATCCAGTCAAAACATGTCTGAAAGCTCTGAAGAAAGGAAGGAAGGAAGCATTCATGAAGCATCCCCTATGAGCCAGTCATTACTAAGCACTTTACAAATATTATCTCATTTCATCCTCATAACAGCCCTGGGATATCAGTGCTATTATTACCCTCATTTTACAATTAAGGGAACTGAAGCAAGTAAAGGTTAAGTGACTTGCCCAACATCACAGAGTAAGTAAGTATCCAAGGTCATATCAGAATTCAAATAACTAGTTTCAGCACTCTATCCACTCACCAGAATATTGTCTTTTTAATGCCATTAAGAATTTTGAAATGAAATATTTTGTCAATCTAAAGTTGTTCAGTTTACACGGTCCCCAAATAGTCAACCTGGATTCTTTGTGGAATATATTTTCAGGAGAAGATTGTGCTAAATGCAGCCATACCTCTACCTATTCTTCTGGGGCAAAAAGCAATGAGCAAAGGTGGATCTTGTAAACACAAGCTGGGAGAAGACTCTCTGGTATTTAGGCCTAAGAAGTAACTTTGAGGATTTACTTTTTTTCTTGAACTTTTAACCTTTGGGTCTCAAAAGTTGCTCATTTGTTTTTTGTTGTTGTTGTTTTTTCAGAAATATTTTGTGCTATATTCCTGCAAGGAATCTCAGCATATACGGGCTCATGCCCTACATACATATTCATATATTTTCTGGGTTAATGCTATAAATAGGAAAAAAAGCCTCTGACTTATGTATTGGACACATATATAGTACCATGAATTGGAATCTGTTATTCAATGAGCAGTACTGGATACTAGGAAGCATTTGATATGAGGAAAACTCAGAAACTCATTTGTTGGAGAACTTTGTATGGGTCTTTCTTTTATCTCATCCCATCTGGGAGCAGGTTTCTTGGGGGGCTTCTGAAAGCAGCCTTCATTTCAGTTCAGTGTAATCACCCCAAATGCATCCAGGAGTTAAAGTTCAAATCTGTTATTTTCTCCTTCAAAGTCTTGTCTCTTTTCCTGGGGCCCGGTTAGCCTATCTCTCTCCTTGATTCTGAGAGCTTAAGCTGCCTTCTCTGGCTTGTGAATCTCCTCGACTGAATCCTGGCTGAGGTTCAGAGCTTCTAGTGGGCTTGTCCTTTAGTGGGCTTGTCCTCCTGGCCCTGAAGCTTCTTGCTTATATGCTGTACACTGAGTATATATCAATAGTTATATCATTAGGATACCATTATTTGTTGTAGGATTAAATCAATGCTAAACTAGATTTTCACTGTCTCCTCAATTCCACTTACTTAGCACCTTGTAAGAATCCTAACAATAGCAGTCAAACAATCTTCCTCTGCTTGTTTCTCCTACCTAGTTTTCCAAGCTTTCTTTAATTCCCTTATAAAGCAACTCTGTTATAAAGCTCCTAGAAAATCTTACTTCTTTCCCTCAATTTAAATGCCATCTTTTAAGCAAGACTTTTCTTGATCTTGCTAGTATATTTCATTTTAATAATCACATATTAATTGCCTACTATGTGACAGGTACTGTGTTCTCACAATGTTCAAAATGACTACATTTTAACTTATCTCTAGTCAAGTAGAACTTATACTTTATGTACTAAACACTCTCTGATTTTTTCCCTTTTCTCCCTGCCTCACACTCCTACCTTCCCCTCCTTCTTCCCTCCATCTTCCCTTTTTTTTCTTTTTCCTTTCTCCCATTGTTTCTCTATTTCTCCCTCCCTCTTATAGGTTATGTGATGATCCACTGTGAAGAACTTGACTCTTTTCAACAATGTTGTGATTCAAGGTAATTTCAATAGGGATAGAAAATGCTGTTTGCATTCAGAAAGAAAACTATGGGGACTGAATGTGGATCAAAACATAGTATTTTTACCTTTTTGTTGTTGTTTGCTTGTTTGTTTGTTGTCTTCCTTTCTTATGATGTTTAACTTCTCTCAGATTTCTTGTTGTCATGGGAAAGAATAAAAGAAAAAAACTTTGGAACACTAGGTTTTGCAAAGTGAATGTTGAAAACTGTCTTATAAAATACTACTGAGGAAAAAAGAATGGGTAATGAAAATACTATTACCTCCATTTTACAAATAAGGAAACAGACTCAGAAAGGTAACGTGACTTATAAAAGATCATTGGTTCTTGAATGATAGAATCCAGATTAAAACAAATCTCCTGGCTCTAGTGCTATTGGTCTTTCCTTTGGATGACATTACCTTTGTCCCAAGCAGGTAAACAAGATTTTTTAAAAGTAGGCTCTATTTGACACTTCCTAGCTGTGTGACCCTGGGCAAGTCACTTAACCCTAATTGCCTCAGCAAAAAAAAAGTAGACTCTCAATAGTCAGTCATTTGCCTTCCTGAAATAGATTTCATATTGAGCACAAAGTTTTGCAAGTGTGAGTATTGGAAACTATCTTTGCATGTATTTTGAAAAAAAAAAACTATTGTTTTGGAAAAAATCACATAGGTGTGAGCACATATGTATGCATGCGTATATACAGGTGTGTATGCACATGTGTATATATGTATGTGATGAATCTTTATTCATGCATATAAATGGATATATATATATATATATATATATTCAAATTACTCTATATTACCAGAACTTATAACAATGAAAAGATAGAGCTGGTTTTAATAATCCAAGATTTATTAGTTCAATTAATTCCTTCACAAAATCTTTTGTGAAAAACAAATCTGATATTGTCTGTTTTTATATTGCCTTAAATTTCTCCTATATTGTCATCCCATCAAAAGCTATCACAATGAGATTTTTTTGTAATTATTTAAAAAGAAAAAGAAAAAAAGAAAAGTACTATCTTTAAAAAAAAAAAAAAAAAGAGAGAGATTTAAGTATTATCTCTAGTTCCTTTCTCCCTCCCAGAAACATAGCTATCAATAGAATGCTGACATCAAGAAAACCTGAACTCAATGTTAACTTAAACGAGCTGTTATCAATTACCAAACCTGGAGACACTTGTAAACTCATCATACAATAATGAATCTGGTTAACTGCATCCATTTTTGTTGGAAATAACTGAACCACGGAGCCTGGGGCAAAGCAATTATTTGGAAGTTTTCATTTTTGGAAATTTTAATTACAAAAAGAAACCACATGAACATTATGTCTACATGGTGCTGTGAATTTAATTTAAAAGAATGCATGAGATGCTAACTTAGAATAACAATCACAAGGGCATCTTATAAGAAAAATGATAAAAAAAAAGCAACTATGCTTTCCTTTATGACCAATGTATGAATGTATTTTATAACTTAAACAAACAAAATACTGTATTTAATCTTTATCACATTCATGTAAAGTAATAAAAACCACATCCATGGAATAAGCCCAATGGTCTTGAAGTTAAAAGAGCTGGATTTGATTTCTTTGTGCAGATATAGTCAAATTGCTTCATGTCTCCTACTATTAATTTTCTTGCCTATAATCACAGCTTATATTTATATAGAGATTTAAATTTTTTATGAAGGGCTTTTTATGTTTTATTTCAATCTTAGTAGCCAATTTTCAATAACCAATGGTTTCAGCATCATTCTGCAGATGAAAGAACAGAGACATAGAGTAACTTTTTGCCCTGAATCAAAAAGTTATTAAGAGTCGGAGAAGTCAGGTGTCATAGCAGACAGAATTCCAAGCATGAAGTCAGGAAAACTTCAGACAGTAACTAGCTTTGTGATCTTGGGAAATTTGCCTCAATTTCCTCATGCAAAATGAGCTGAAGAAGGAAATGGCAAACCAATAGATATTAGTTATTCCCAGCACAACCTTAAATGGGAATTTGAAGAGTTAGACAAGGCTGAAAAATGACTGAATAACAGCAACAAACTCCCTGATGCTAAGACAACCTCTCTTCCTATTTATTATACATGAAGGGACTGAATTAAGATCAGTACTTCCAAATCTGAGGATCACAAGGAGTTAAAGTAAGAAATTTGTGAATTTTATGCACATTAAGAATTGATGCAATAAATAGAGGTATCCTTTAGATACAATAACATTTTTAACTATTGTCTGAAGTTATGTTTTTATGATTAATAAAGCCAATTAAAAGAGCTACCAACATAGTAACTTTTGTCATCCTATATATTCTTAATCAATGGATAATAATAGTAGAAATCCTCTTTTACGGAGGTTCCAGGAAAAAATTGTCAAAAACATATCTTCATGTTAAGAATGTTGAGAAATACTAGAACAGATCATGGCAGAATGAGAAGAACTCCAAATTTGGACTCAGAGAACATAACCTTGAATCTTGCCTGTGATATGATCTTTGTGACTTTTAGCAAGACATGTAACATTCTTGTGCAGAATTTTTCACATTTTTAAAAGGATAGAGTTAGAATATGAACCCTTTCAGCTCTATATTTTTGGTTTCATGATCCTATTTGTATTACTGACCAAAACACTAAATAAACTTTCTTTTAATTTTTAGAATGTTAATTTTTAAAATTGGTAGGTTGGACTAAATTGCTAGTAGTTTCTCTTCCAGTTCACCATCTATAATATTATTACCTTCAATGATATCTGATATCCCTTCTATCTTTAAAATTTTATAATTTTTCATGATTGCTTTCGGGTACTGACACTGAAATCACAACTTCATTGTTTGGGAAGCCTCCACACCATTTCTCCAAGTCTCCCTGGTCTTCTCTCATGTACCCCAGAATCCAGCTTCTTAAACTGTTATTTGAGAAGGCCTGTATAAAGGCCTCATAATTGAATGTAAGGGTTATGAAATTATGATTCATGATCAGTTAAATATTTGATTGGCACACTAATTTTATACATTTACATACTTGGGGTTGCATAAAAAAAAATTATGCAACAAAAAGAGGTTGAGGGGGGAAAAAGGTGTAAGAAGCCCTGCCCCAGAAAATCTTAGTAACATAGCTCCCAATGAACCTCTACTCCTCATTTCCTGCTTCTCACTCTTTTGGAAAAGGGTAAAGTAACATGAATATTACATTTAAAAGGTACTGGTACATAATATTAGACCCATAATGATGAAATATTTAGAGCTGAAAGGGACTTCACAGGTCATATGGACAAAATCATGATTGAAGAAATGTTGGGTTGGAATATTTTTTGTTTGTTTTCTGCCTCAAGGATATAGATTTTTCACAGATCTTATAAAAGTTATGATGAATCCTCATACAGGAAACATATTCACGCAAGTTTTCTTTAGTGTGGAAAAAAAATCATTTACTACAGATGGCAAAGATTGTTCAGGTACAGATAATTTACAAATCAGGTAATATAGACATATTCTATTTGCATATTTTAGTACACTGGAGAAGTTTAATTATTTTTAAATAATAGTTTTTATTTCCAAAGTTCATTCAAAGATAGTTTTCCACATTCACCCTTGTATAACCTTATGTTTCAAATTTTTTCCATTCATTTTCCCCCAACCTCTCCCTTAGATGGCAAATAATCCAATATTTGTTAAACATATATAATTCTTCTATACATATTTCCACAATTATCATGTTGCACAGGAAAAATCAGATCAAAAAGGAAAAAAATATTGGAAAGGAAACAAAAAGCAAAGAAACAACAATAAAAAGTGAAAAGGTTATATTATAAATCACACTCAGTTCCCACAGTTCTCTCTTTAGGTGCAGATGGCTCCCTTCATCACAAGATCATTGGAACTGGCCTGAATAATCTCATTGTTGAAGAGAGTCACATCCATCAGAATTGATCGTCGTATAGTCTTGTTGCTGTGCACAATGATCTTCTGGTTTTCCTCAGCAGTAGTTCATATCAATTGAAAGAAAAGAAAATGAGCAAGAAAAAGAAAAGAGCCTTGACCATATAAAGCTTCTATGGTGAAAGGAAAGTCCAAAACAAAAACTCAGAGAGGACAGAATGTTCACAGAACAAATCTCAAAGAGTAAAATAAATAGGTCTCAAGCCCAAAGAGACTTCTTGGAAAGGCTCATAAAAGATTTTAAAAGGTAAATATGAAAGGTAAAAGAAAAAAATGAGAAAGGAAATGAGAAGTATAGATGAGAGAATCAACAGTTTGGAAAAGGAAAGAAAAAAATTGTCTGAAGAAAACAACTCCTTAAACTTTAAAATTAACGAAATTGAAAATGATATACAAATATCTGAAGAATAAACAAATTAGGAGAAGAAGGGATAATTTGCCTATCAGATACTTGGAGAATGGAAAAATTTATGACCAAAGAATCATGAAAGGAAAAATGGACAAATTTGATTACATTGAATTAAAAAGGGTTTGCACAAACAAAACAACAGAAACAAGATTAAAAAGGAAATATAAAACTGGGAAAAATCTTTCCAGACAGTATTTCTGATAGTTTCTAAATTATTTCTTTTCTAAAATATATAAAGAACCATGTCAAATTAATATGAATATGTCATTCCCCAATTGATAAATGGTTAAAAGATATGAACAGACAATTTTCAGATGATGGAATTAAAGCCATTTATAGTTATATGGAAAAATGGTCTAAATCATTATTGATTATAGAAATGAAAATTAAAGCAACTCTGAGATATCACCTCACACCTCTCAGATTGGCTAAGCTGACAGAAGACGAAAATGACATACGAAAAGGAATATGAGAAAACTAAAACACTAAAGCATTGTTATTGGAGTTGTGAATTGATCCAATCCTTCTGGAGGACAATTTGGAACTATGCCTAAAAGGTTATAAAACTGTGCGTACTCTTTGATCCAGCAGTGTCTCTACTGGTTCTGTATCCCAAAGAGATCATAAAAATGGGGAAAGGACCCACATATGCAAACATGTTTGTGGCAGCCCTTTTTGTAGTGGCAAAAAAAGTGAAAACCGAGTGAGTGGCCATCACTTGGAGAATGGCTGAATAAATTATGGTAGATTAATGTTATGGAATATTATTGTTCTATAAGAAATAATCAGGAATATAATTTCAGAAAAACCTGGAGAAACTTTATATATTTTAGAAAAGATATAATTTAGAAACTATCATGTTACTCTTTTTCACTTTTATGGTGAGCTCTGCTCCTGGGGTACAGGGGGGTGCTTCCCCAAGCTTCCTGTGCAACTCTGAGCCTTGGTTTGTGTTTGAAGGGGCAGCTTTGCCTGCTCTGTTCAGGAAACAGCCTGGTTTCCCAGGGTTTGCCTACTGAATTGGGACTGGAAGTTCCCCACTGATCTGCTCCTCTTCTGACCCAGGACTATGTATCTCAGTTGCTGATTTGCTGTGATTAAGACCCTCTCACTATTCAAATTTATAAGAATACAAGCCATTCTCCAATTCATAAATGGTCAAAGGATATAAATAGACATTTTCAGATGAAGAAAGTAAAGCATATGAAAAAATTCTCTAAGTCCCTATTGATTAGAGAAATGAAAATTAAGACAGCTCTGAGGTACCCTTCACACTTTTCAGATTGGCTGGGATGACAATAAAATAATAATGATGAATGTTGAAAGGGATGTAGGAAAACTGGGATACAAATGCATTGTTGATGGAGTTGTGAAATGATCAGTTTTGGAGAGCAATTTAGAACCATGCCCAAAGGGCTATCAACATGTGCATACCCTTTGATCCAGCAGTGTTTCTTCTGGACCTATATCCCAGAGATCATAAAGAAGGGAAAAGGACCCATCTGTGCAGAAATGTTTGTGGCAGCCCTCTTTGTAGTGACAAGAAACTGGAAACTGAGTGGATGCCCATCAGTTGGAGAATGGCTGAGTAAGTTATGGCATATGAATGTTATGGAATATTATTGTTCTATAAGAAATGAGGAGCAGGCTGATTTCAGAAAAGGTTGGAGAGACTTACACGAACTAATGCTAAGTGGAGTGAGCAGAACCAAGAGAACAGTATATACAGAAACAACAAGATTACATGATGATTGGTGCAGCTAGGTGATGCAGTGGATAGAGCACCAGCCCTGAAGTCAGAAGGATCTGAGTTCAAATCTGATCTCAAACACTTAATACTTCCAACTGTGTGACCCTGGGCAAGTCACTTAATCCCAATTGCCTCAGGGGAAAAATCAATTCTGATGGATGTGGTTCTTTTTCAACAAAAAATTCAAGGCATTTCCTATAGGCTTGTGATGGAAAGAGCCATCCACATGCAGAGAGAACTATGGAAACTGAATGTGGATCAAAACACAGTATTTTAACCTTGTTTGTTTGTTTGCTTGTTTTTTTTTTTTTCTTTCTCATAGTGGTTTTTTTTTTTCCCCCTTTTGATCTGATTTTCCTTGCACAGCATTACAAATACAGAAATATGGAATATAGAAATTTTAGAAGAAATACACATTTTTAACTTATATCAGATTGCTTCAGTTCCAGTAATGTTTATTTAGGTACTATCTTTTATCATTATTAGCAAAAATGTATCCAAGAAGCTCTATCATCTCACATTTTAGAGAACATCTTGCTAGGGTAGCTGTCTTATTCTTTCGGTTTGTCATTCAACAAGCCTTCATGAAGCACTTATCTTGTCCCAGGACCCATACTGCTATTCTGTTCTGGGCTACAAAAATATTCCTAAGAAGGGAAAAAAAACCAACAAACCCAATAACCCCTTATCTCAAAGCAATTATATGTAAATAGCCAAATGAGAGGAAGATAACACAAAAAAAGAAAGCTATAAAAATGATGTTGTATTTTTTTGTTTGTTTGTTTGTTTTTTTTATTTGGGAAGGAGTTGTTTTGTTTTGGAGGGCATGATAGCTAAGTACAGAAAATAAATAATAGCTTGTTTGGGCCTTCCTTCTTTTAGCTATCACTTCTTCAAGGCTAGAATCTGTTTTGCTCATGATTAATCCCTCTCTGAACCTACCCTTCCTTACCTGCTTTCTCTATCACTCTTGAGTTAAATATTTGTACAGAAGCCTCTGTATGTGATTTCTGTTCTCTTTCAACCCATTTAAATCAAAGTGAAGTTCAAGCCTGTGTCATATATTCCCCTCATGTTTCTATATATTTCTACTTGTGCCTCCAATGTATCTTCTTTCCATTTCTCCCAACATAACCTTCTATCTTTTTATTTCTTATTATAGTATTGTCAAAACATAACAAAATTATTTATGTCTTCTGTCTTATCTATTTCTGGAACCCCACCCCTCCTTGGGTCATTAGAATTCTGAAAGAATTATAAAGCCCTTTCTGGGTTTTTTTTTTGTTTTTGTTTTTGTTTTTTTTTTTTGTTGTTGTTGTTCTTTATATTTAGTGCTTCACGTTTCTCTTGACTCCTATTTTTGTATTTTTAAAAATTTTATTAATTTTATTTTTTGCATATTTGTATTTCAAAGTTTCTTTTTACCTCTAATCTTTTCCTAAGGAATGTTTAAAGACAACTTTTTATTTAAATTACTTTTTTTTTAATTGTAAGATTATATTCAGTTTAGCTGGATAAGTTATTCTTTGTTAAAGACTTTTTTGTTTTTTAAAATATAATATTACATGCTTATAGCAATACCTAATCTTACATTTCTGACTACTGTGCCTCACTATTTGAATACTTTCTTATTGCTTGTTTGCAACATCATTTTTTCTTTCCAGAGAAGATTACTAGATTAGTTCTAATTTGCCTTTGCACTCTTATTATAATATTTTTGGGAAATTTTCTTTAAAGACATCTTAAAATGTCCTATTTTGATGATTTCATGTATTCCAAAGATTCTATCATTTATCTTTGATATATTTTCTAGATTGGTTGTTTTTGATATGCAGTATATTAAAATTTCCTCTATTTTTTTCAATCATTTGACTTTTTAAAATAATTTTTGTTAATTTTATAATGTTTATTTTATAATTCTTATTATCTAATTTAATGGACTCTGGTACTTGTGGAGGGTTTTGTATTTTTTGTATTAAGAGGTTGATTCTTTTTATGTCTTTTCTTCATACCTCTCAGTCTTTTCTTATATCATTTTTAAATTTTTTAAATGTGCCATTTCTTCAAAGAATTTTAATTCTTCTTTTGAGCAAACTGAGCTTTTTGGTTTGTTTTGATTGTAGATGCTATTGATCTATTTTCCTCTTCTGAGTTCTTTTCTGGCATCATAGAGGTTCTTTTTTGCTTGTTTATTCATTTTTGTTGCTGAAGCCTCAGAAGATGGGTTCTTGGTCTTCCCTATTCGAGAAACAGATGAAGATAATGATTTTCCTGTGTTCTGGACATTATTTAAATCAGATTCTCCCTTTCCTTGAGGGTCAGACTAAGATGGAATTTTGACGTGTGCTTTTTCCTTCACTACAGACACCAAGATTCTCATTTCCTGTTATTGTCCCTGGTTAAAGCCCTTTCCTTTAGAGCAAAGTTTCTTTGAATTTTTTTTTTCATTTCACAAATTCTATTTTTCAATGAATTGGTTTCTTTTTCATATCTATTTTGTATGGAGTTTTACACTTTTTCCATTTCATCAAATCTATTTTAAGGAGTTTTCTTCACATAATTTCTGTTTTTCCTTTTCTATACCCTTTTGCAAAGATCTCATTTCCTTTCCCAATTTTTCTTCTCTCTTTTAAGATTTTTTTTTTTAATTCTTCCAAGAGAGCCTTGTGAAATGGGGACCAAATCACGTCTCCCTTTTGGGCTTCATCTGGAGCTGATTTGCCTTTAGGATCCTCAAGGTCTGAGGATTGTTCTTTTCATTCTCCATAAAAGCTGTCTATGATCAGAGTTCTTTTTTAATTTTAATTTTATTTTTTGCTGATTTTTTTAAAGGTTGAGGAGTGCTCTTAAGGCAAAGGGGCGACAGCTGCTTTAGTTTACCCTGGGGCCAGTTCTGCTGACTGACTTCCAGTGCTGGGTAATCATGGCTAGGTCCCAGTATTTCTGAGGTTTAGAGGCTCACAATTTGCCTTTTGTATTTACTTTGAGTGTCTCACAGCTAATCTGCTGGACCACTGACTCGTAACCAGGAAATAGTAACCTAAGAATCTCACAGGAGATTCCCGAGCTGGACTCTTTGACTCCTGCCCCAGCTCCCTGCCCCAGACTCCCTCTGCTGTGGTCTGGGCTTGGCAGACTATCCCCTCCCATTTGAAACGGACCTGTTCTGATCTTCCAAGGTGTCTTCTTCTGGAAACGTTTTGTACTCCAGATATTTGTGGGTTCTGTCACTCCAAACCTAGTTCTGAGGCTCAATCTGCTGATAATTTGAGGGAAGCTTGAAGGAGCTCAGATAGAGGCCTGTCTTCTCTCCGCCATCTTGACTCCGCTGATCCACTAGAGCAAAGTTTCTTTCTGTGGGTGATGTAGGTATCACATAATTGATTTGAGGGTTGCAAAATTATGATATTATCTATAAATATTTCATTTGCATACATATTTTACATACTATATAACCAGGGTTGTGTAAAAATTTCTTAGGTGAAAAGAGATTTAAGTGGGAAAAGTTTAAGTAGCCCTGCTTTAGAGTGGGAAAGAAAGAGGTCATTTCTTTGGGAGTCCTTTTCTTCCATATCCAATTAAGTTCTTCTCCACTCATACCACTCTTTCTTTCTTTTTTTTTTTTTTAATTTTCTAAAAATAGAAGCTTGTATTGAGACTTTCCATTACATTTTTCCTCTCATGTTGAAGCTGTTGTTGTTGTTGTTGTTTTTAATTTCCAAAGATTTTAACTTTTATTTTCACTTTTGTCCTTCAGAAGATTTGAATCATATGTTGTTTGGGGGAAGGGGATGGGAATGAGGATGATTTGTGCAATAATCAGATTGTTCTTTAGTGCTGAACTCTATTATTCTCTTTTACTCTACCCTCTTGGTCCCAACTTTTTATTCATATCTAGCTAAGGTCTGTTATTATAAAAATTCGTTTTTCCTGCTTGGAAGAAGTCAATATTATTAATTGTCAGAACACATATTCAACATTTAAAAAGTGGAATGAGAATCAAAATCCCCACTATTATGAAGATTTATACTCCTTACTAATTCTGAATACTGATCTGAGAGTTAAATGACCTGGGTCAAGAGTGGTATTGCAGAAGATGAAGTGGACTCTAATTCAAATTATTACATTAGTACCTACTTAACCACAAGCAACACATTTCATCTCTTTGAGTTCCTATTCTGTCAGCTATAAATTAGATTTAATAACATTTGCACTTCTTTCTTCTCAAGATAATTTGTAAGGCAAGTATTTTATAAACCTTAAAGTGTCATCAAAATAGGTTTTATTATTAGGTCAACTATGATTAGGGTGACTATACAACTCTGATTTTTTTCTCCCTAATTTTTTCTGTCATAATTCCCATAAATAATAAAATATTCTGGAAATTTCACTATTTTGGTTAAGTTAGATAATACATCAAATAATAAGCATTGCAACAAAACTACACATATAACAAAAGAGGAAAAATCTTGCAGACTAAAAGATTTAAGTACCAACTGCTTGTTTAAAAGTACACTGATAAAGGAATTCCTATTAGATGATGAAATTGTCCAAATGATATTCTTTGTATCCAAAGATATTATGACATTATGGCAATTGTGTAAAGTCTCAGAATGCTACAGAATCTCCTCAGTGAAGACTGCTTTTGTAATATTTTCATGTAAGATGGGGAAAAGTCAATGAAAAATATATACTCCTCAGAACATAATATGGCACATAGATAGTCAATGAAATGAACCCAAAATTGAATAGAAGGAAGCAAATGTATTTGATTAGATTTAGAGATTTATAGGAGGATTTTAATTATCCCTATCTTTTCTATGGCAATTAATTCTATTTTTTTGTCCAAAATTCTCCATGTGATATTATATGATTGCAAATTGCAATGTGCCATGGTCTCTGAAGAACCAAAATTATAGGAAATCTGAAAGGAAATAAAATGATATATATTGTGTCTAAATTGACATTATTTTATCAATGATTTTTGTATTTAAAATAAACCATATTGTTAAAGAAATATATATAGTTGAAGAAAAATTGACTGACCACACTGAAAATGAAGGGCTTCAGGGGGACAGTAGAAATGCTTCATTGCCACATATAGCAAATTAAACTGACAACATTAATTTATCAATGATTTTTTTATTTAAGATTAACAATATTGTCAAAGAAACATATATAACTGAAAAAAATGTACTATTTAGTAAAAATGAAAGTCTACAGGGGGCACTCAAAATGCTTCATTGCCACATATAGTATATTAAAAAAAACTAGTAGAATTTTATAGGCAATACAATATAGAGAATTTATGGAAGGATATGGGCGAGAATCACCCAGGAAAAGAAGGCCTTCAATTCAATTCAATAAACATTGACTAATCATGTATGTGCAAAGAAATATGTTAAGTTTGAATTCTAAAAAACAAACAAACAAAAAAAACAGCAAATAGTCCCTATTCTCAAGGATCTACTTTGCATTTTCCTATGTAATAAGACATACAGAGGAAAATAAATGCAAGGTATTTAAAATGCAAAGATAAATCAATTTCAGGATAGGGGAATACTAATAGCTAGAATAAGGAAATACTTTATTGTATATTAAAGGTGGTACCTGAACTGAACCTTGGAAAAATGGCATGGATTCTAAACTTCCAAAATTAAGGAGGGAGCTCTTCATAGACATGAGAAATTGCCTACACAAAAATGTGGAAGGTGAAATGTCATTATCAGAGATTTTTGCCACGAAAATAAGACATATGAAGAAGTAGTTTAGAGGCAGAGAAGGAAGGGCTCTAAATGTCAAACTGAGAAGTCCCTGTCTTGTCCTAGAAACTACAGGGAATAACTAAAGATTAATGAGCAGGGGAATATTGAGTCCAGCCTGTGCTTTAAGAAGAATATTTTGGCAGCTGTGTAGAAGATGGGTTAGACTCAGAGGAAAGAAAGGCATGAAGCAGAGAAACCAATCTGGAAGCTAATCCATTAATTGGTTCAGAGGAGCGATGAGGGCCTGATCTATAGTAGTGGCTAAATTTTTGGAGCCAGGGAACAATTCGGAGAAATAGTCTGTAAGCAGAATTAACTGATTGGATCCAGGGTTGAGAAAAATGAATGAGTCAAAAGTGACTTTAGAGTTGTGAATAACTGTGGTAGAAAGGTGTTGAAGTTGATTAAACTCAAGAAACTGGGAAGGGTAAGGGTTTAGGGATGAAGATAATCAGTTTGTAATCTGTGCTATTGGAGAAAGGATTCACGTTGGTGAGATTCCAATATCATTGAAGTATATCTTGTGAATCATATGGATATATTATCCACGAATAGGGTACAGGGAATTTTTTGAGTCGTGTGGCATTGGCAACTGATTATTATATTTCCAGGAGTAAAACTTGAGATCCCAGTGATTGCAACAAAACAAGTACCAATCTGAAAGCCAGAAGTATTGGGACAGCAAAGCTCACATTATTGACTATGACATTAGATGAGCCTGGTAAATGTATCGAAAACCCATTATAAATCAGTCTTAAATGATTAGAAGTATTTTTTAATTATTCAATTCTAATTTTATGAATGTAGGAGACTGAATATTCTCTAATATAAATTTATATATGAGAAATTAAAAAATCTTTTGATAAATAATACTTCTAATTTGATCATTCATTTAGAGAATGTTACAGTAAATCCTATAATGTATTTGGGAGACTGAAACTGTTACTAACACAGCAAGGAAAAAAGAGGGTTTCAGGGATCTTTGTATTCTCCTTTTACCAAGGAAATCTGTATGAACAGGTTATAAACACCTGGAGTTTGGGGAGGTTTAATGGAAAGGAAAACACTGATGGGCCATTAAATCTAGCAGCTAATATAGCTCAGTTTAAGTGCCTGGTATTAAAAGAAAAGAGTATTCAGAAAAGAGAAACAGGAATTAGCCTTGCAGAATTGCCACATGGGTCCTGGATATAAATCATTAGTCTGTAAACCTCCTAGGACAGTTTGGTTCTCTTCTCTACCGTTTTATAGACAATCTGGAGGAAGCAGAATAAAAATATCATTATTCAAATTCTTTTTTTTTTTTTAACTTGAGGGACAGTATAGAGAAGTGGAAAGAATGCTAGATTGAATTTCCAAACTTTTAGATTCTACTCCAGATTCTATCATTAATTCAAGGGATGATCTCAGAGAAGTTACTTGAATTCCCTGTACTTACTATTTCTTTCTTCCAAAATAAGAAGGTGGGGAAGAGGGGAAAACTCTCTCTTCTACCTCTTAATTCTAGGATTTTTACTTTCTCTGGGTATGTTTTACATGTAAAGTAAAATTTACAGTTTTTTGCATATGGGGAAATATTGATATTACATAAATTCATTCATTAATTTATTTTTGTTTATTGTGATTTAACAATTCATTTTTTTCTCTGACAAAAATGGAAACTTTCATTTATTTATGTAGTTGGCAGTATAATTATATATATATATGTTATAATATTCATAATTTGTAATAATCCACAAATTATGTATCATGTAAGAGATATAATAATCTGCATAGTATAAATTCATAAATATAAAATAGTATATATATAAAATCATCCCTTTAATTATATATTTTTAATTGTTTTAATTTTCTTCTGAGATTAAGATAGGCAGTCACTGTCAGGCCCCAGAGATTTGCAATCATGAATTTTCCAAATTTTATCAAAAACAAAATTGAATTAAAGTAACTATACATATAAATAACTAGAATTTACACTCAAATATGCTATTTTTGAATAATTTAAAGAAGATAAATGATAATTTGGTCATTTCATCACTAATCCTTATCTTTTTTTTTAAATTCATCCATGCTTAATCTAGTAACCAGAAGTACATTTTAGAAGAGTACTTCATTCTTTCCTCTTATTTAATAGTTAAATTATTACTTCCCAAGTAAATTCTGCTCAGGCATATAAAGATATTGGTTTTGATGATTTTCTCTGGAGTAGGAAATTGAATGTTGTTCTGATATTTAGTGAAAATACTTTCTATTAATTTTCCAAAATAGTCATGGAGCTAGACTTCAAAATCTAAGATTGTCATGAAATAGGGGTTTGTCTGGATAACTAATATATAATGTCCTTGGAAAACTCATAATCTGGTTACATATAAAAGACATACACACACATACATATGCACACACACACACACAAATTTGAGAATGAAATGAAGCAACAGATGCATAGGATTTTAGACTTGAAAGGATAGATTCTTGTAGATGATCTTTTCTAGTCCTTCTTCATGGGACAATTACACAGTGTTTTCCTTCGTTTTAGGCCCTTACAAAAGAATTTTTAATTATGTGATCCTATTGTTCTGTACACTGTGAACAGTGAATAGTACTGTTCTTTCATCCTTCACTTGTGAAATCATCTCTGTTCTGAGGGAGTGATGAAGGGTGAGCGAAGGCAATTACAATGAAATATAATGAATTATAACTTTTTGGAGAAAGCAGACTGATGCTAATCTTATGATCAATGGAAACATTTGGTAATTACTTCTGCACATTATAACTCAAATTTCCATTTACCTTTCTTCACCAAAGCAATTTATGGGTGACTATAGTGGATGCACATGAAATATGTAGCTATTCAAGATAGTACTGGTAGACTGTTTACTTCCTCAGATGTCAAGGAGTCATTACTCAAGACTTTCCTAAATAGTCACATTCAATTAGATTACACTTCATTTTCACATTCATCTTCAGCCTCCTCACAGATATCTAAACTAATGCACTTCACAGTGTTAAAAAAAAAAAAAAAGTACTGTTTGATCCCATTGAAATTATTGACTTTTGCCCAAAATCATTTGGCACAATTTTTATGATGGAAAATTATTGTCATTATGATCTAAGCATAGTATAATGTTTATAAAATTCTTTTGTAGATTGTTAAATTAAGTGGAAATATACACATAAATGAAAAATGGCTTTATAATCATTCTGCTTTTAGTCACTTTTAAATGTGATGACTTTTGCATTCCTGCTTCATTCCTTTCAAAAAATGAATTTCCGAATCGCAGAATTAGAATCACTAAATCTCAGAGGTCTCTATGATGGTCCATGAAATGATACTGAAATCATTTTATTATGCTTAAATTGGAACCTCTTTTATAAAATTCATGCCAAGTCTGTGATAACTTATTATTGACAGCCCTGATTTGTTGGGAATGTTTCATTACATTGAACCCCAAACTCTGACTTTGTATTTCTTTTTCTAGACAGAATATACACATGTATACATAAGCACATGTATGTGTTTAAATGTGTATACATATGTTATGTATATGTACATATATGAAATAAATATTTATGTCACTTGGTTCAGATACTATCTTAAATATAAAAGAGTACAAGAATTGAGTCCTGATTTTATTGATTTGGGAACCTTCAAAGTGAAGAAAGTTTTTCTAATAGTGCATTTGACTTATAACTTGTAGATTTTTAGTATTGCCTAAGGCAGGGATTCTCAAAAATTTTGGTGTCAAAATTCCTTTTTTTGGATGGATCAGTTAAGTGATCAAATAGTTAGAACTCCTGCCCTGGAATCATGAAGATCTGAATACAAACTTGCCAGTATTACTAGTTTCAACTGAGTAAAAACTTACTAGCTATGTGATCCTGACCAGGTGTTATCCAATTATCTTCCCCAGGTATTGTGAATTCCATGGGGTAGGTTTGTTTAGTCAGGTTATATCTATTAATATTATAACCAATAATCAATGAATTATCAAATTGAAATGTCTATGAAATATTATAAAAATAGCTATAAAGCTTCCCTACCATCCCTCCAACAAACTTTGAGAATAGCTCACCTTGAGCAATGAGAGATAAATGTGACTCAACAATAGTTCAAAAGCCAGTCTGGATCAGAGGTTTCACTTAGTCAAAATTTAGCTACCCTGGAATTGATCAGTTTTCCAACTTCCTTCCTTCCCTCTCTCCCTCTCTCTCTCTTTTCCTTCCTTCCTTCCTTCCTTCCTTCCTTCCTTCCTTCCTTCCTTCCCTCTTTTGCTCCCTACTTCTTTCCTTCCTTCTCTTTCTCCTTCCCTCTCTCCTTCCCTTCTTTCCTCCCTCTGTTCACATAGAATATCATATCCTTACCAGATGACTCTAGAGGAGAAAGTGAGGCAGGCGACCTTGCCCACCCCTCCCTCAATTAAATCCAATTCACCCGAATGTCATGGAATCACCTCCTTGATGTCATGGTCTTCTTCCAGAAAAATAAATAAATAGATAGATAGATATACAAACAGACAGACAAATGGATGGACGGATGGATGGACAGATGGATGGAAGGATGGATGGATGGATAGCTGGATGGATGAATGGATGAATGAATGAATGAATAAACAAACAAACAAACAATTTATCCACTATAACCTTGCAAAGAAAGGAACTATTTTTTGTGTAATAAATTTTTGTGTGATAACCACCTTTATTATATGGCAATTTTAGATAAATACTCAAAAGATGTATTGAAAAAAAAACTACTAAAGGACAATGTACCAAGAGGTCCAGAATGATTCTTTAGGAGATGTGTGAAATATATCAATAAATTTGCTCCCTGTTCCATGTTCTATAACTACAAAAGTCCTTTAAGTAGGAAGAATGTGCAGCTTGATAGTTTTATTTTCCTAGTAAGTTTATTTTTAACACACATTACTTTGTGAATCATGTTGGGAGAGAAAAATCAGAGCAAAAGGAGAGATTAAAAAAAATAGAAAAAAGTGAACACATCCTGTTGATTTACATTTGGTCTCTATAGTTCTTTTTCTGGATGCAGATGACATTTTCTGTCCAAAGTCTATTTCGATCACTAAACTACTAAGAACCAAGCCTTTCCCAGTTGATCACTGCACATTCTTGCTGTTTTTGTGTACAATGTAATCCTGGTTCTGCTTGTTTTGCTCAACATCAATTTGTGTAAACCTTTCCAGGCCTTTCTAAAATTAGCTTGTTCATCATTTTTTGATATATATATATATATATATATATATATATATATATATATTTAAGATCCAGGATGACAGAATCTAACTTTAAAGGCAAAAAAGGTGGTTGGAGAGAGTAGATACATTGCCACTAATTGAAGAAAATATAGAAACTCTACCATTGTTACTACCAAATTTAGGTGACATATTACATTCTTTCCCCCCCCCCCCTTGGTTATATTGCATCCTGAGATTTTTTTAAGAGCCACTCTGTGGTATCACAGAAATATGATGGAAGTTACTTCATTTGACTCAGGCACATGAAAGTAAATTTTCTTCGAAACTAACATTAGCCTGAGCTGTGGAAAGAGAAATACTCAAGAAACTTTTGATTTTTTAATTGATCTGCACTTCATATTAAAGCTTCAAGCATTACCCAGATAATGCTGCACTTTGTTGGAGTGAAGTGCCTGTTTTCCTCCATCCCTGCTTTACCTCAGGTTTTGAAATATTCCATTTACAGACAAGACCCTAACCCCAGCCCAAGAAGAAAAACTAAAGCTAAAGCTACATGGCTTTCTATATTACAGTGTGAGCTATTACATTGCCTTGGTTTGTCTCTTGGCAGAACAAAATAAATAAGAAAGAAATGCTAATCTAGTTTTCTGATCCAATATTCACGTTAGAATATTTAGTAGCCTTTGAGCTCTAGGCTAGATGACTGCTGAGTTAATTGGCAGTTAATGAGACTCTGGAGGACTAAACCAAGGGGAGTGTTAATTGGGAATCAGTATAAATGCTTCCCTGCTAACAAGCTGATAGGTAATACTACTCTAAATTGAGATCAATGCTCCCTAAATGTAGTCACAAGCGATTTTGGTTTTGCTTTTAAGGCCTTGGATAGTTTATACTCTTAAGCTGGTGTATCAGTGACAAGCCAAAATGAATGGGATAAACTGAGTAAAGAAAGACCTCTCATAAGAACATGGTCTGGACCTATACTCTAATTATGGCTTGGGACTTTGCAATAATAGGCTGTGCTGTAACCCAAACTCGTGGGTGTTAGATTATCTTAGGTAAACAAGCATTAGGGTCTAAATAAAACTGTGGTTTGCAACTTGCACTTTATACATCTCTACTGAGGACCCCTTGTCTGTTGGGAGTTGCCCTTTCTTGAGACATCATCATAAATCGTTTTTGCTTTTTACCTTGAGAATTGCTGATTTTAATTTGGGTAAAGTTCACTGTTCCACACAGAAATGACTGGAATACAGAAAATGTAATAGCCAAAAAGGAGATTGGCCAATTTTAAAATATGGTTATTTTCTTTATTGTTGATTTGAATTGGTGTTAGGTGAGGAACTGGTGAGTATGTTTTCAACATATAATATTGGGCATTTAGTTAGTCACAAGAGAAGTTTCCCTGTGGATAACATATACTTTGATGGAATTATCTGAACATGAACAAAATGTCATATTAAAATATATATATATATATATATATATATCTACTGTTTGAATATTCCACAAAAGGTAAGATTGAGTAGTAAAGTAATTTTTTGTAAGAATGACTATAATAGCATTCAATAGGCTTTAGACTGGCTGCCTGGGGTTAACAGGGATTATATTCCTACTCAGAGTGGAAAGTTGAGATCAAATAGTAAAAAGTTGTCCCTACCATAAGAGGTTTTTCAGAACACAGAGGCAGCTAGATAGTATACTGGATAGAACACTGGGTTCAGAGTCAGGAGCATTTGAATTAAAAAACTAGTCTCAAATACTTAGTGGTTGTATGATACTGGAAAAATCATTTAACATCTGTTTACCTCAGTTTTCTTAACTGTAAAATGGAGATAATAATAATAATACTTCCCTTTTAGAATTGTTATAAGGATAAATATGAAAACATATTTGTAAAGCTCTTTGCAAAGTACTATATAAATTCTAGGTATTAAGAGGGAGATGGTGACATATTCTCCATGGTTATGATATTTGCAATTCCCTTCCTCAAAACCCAAGTCTCTAAGGAAAACCATGAAAGTAAAAATGGAAAAATAGGAGGTATGGCTGTGATTTTTCTTTTTAATCATAGATGTTAGCTTGGATGGTTGCAACCCTGATAAAAAAACAATTATAGTTGGCAAAGAACCATCTGCCTTTATCTCTTGTTTCTACTATTCAATGTCCTCCTTTATTTCAAAGGGGATAGATGGAAATCTGTTAAAATCATATTTTTATTCTGTTAAATACTTAATTTATCTAATTTTATTTCTAATAATCTAATTTCTCAAAAGTATCTGTTAAGCTTATGCTTTGCATTTCTGTGTGTATCTTATTAGCAACATAGAGACCAAGGAGTTCTAGAAGCTACACAGAAGAGAATGGAGCTTGGAACAAACAAACAAAAAAGATGAAAATACTGTACTTCAATCCACATTCAGTCTCCATAGTTCTCTCTCTCTCTGGATTAGGATGGCATTTTCCATGCCAGATCTATTGGAATTGCTTTGAGTCACTGTATTACTGAGAAGAGTCCATCACAGTTGTTTATCCCATAATCTTGCATAACTCCAATTCCAAGGGAAGAATTATTACCACAGGGCAAAGGGGAAGTCTTTAAGTTTACTTCATTAGACAGGAACTTAACATTAACTCCATGTTATATATATACCAAAAAATAATTTTGCATGACAGCAAATTTTTAATTAATTTGCATGATAAAGGAAAGTTATAGCTTAATTAAAGGGTAATAGTTTGTGAATCTGAAAACCCAAGTTCAAACCCCACTTTTAGTTTATGGACTTTGTGCAAGTCATTTTATTCTGTGAAAGTCAAATTCCTTATTAATAATAAAGGACTTGATCTCTAAAGGTTTCTTTACCCTTAAGTCACACTTGGACATAGTTGGAAAAACACCTACTGCATATAAAAACACAATTAGGAACTGGACTAAAATTGTGAAATAATTTGAATTCTTAGACAAGTTTGCGTATTGAATAATCAGGTCTATTTTTTTTCTCATTCAAAATTATAGATGAATTTTAGTTGTACGCCTATGTCTTTTGATTGTCAGAAGCTATGATTCCAGGATCTGCAGTCTTTTATTGTAGCTGCTGATAAATCTTGTACAATCTAATTGTAGCTCCAACATTTTTGAATTGTTTTTTTCTTGGTTTTTTGCAAAATTTTCTCTTTGATCTGGGTGTTTCAAAATTTGGTAATAGTAATGCTGTGTGTTTTTCACAAAGAATCTTTTTGAGGTAGCGATTGATGCATGGATTTTTTTTCTATTTCTACTTTCCTCTCATATTCTATCACTCCAAAACAAAATTCCTTGGATTTATTTCCTGCATTATTGTGTCAAGGTTCTTTTTTTTTGGTCACAACTTTGTGGCAGTTCAATTATTCTTAAATTTTCTCTTCTTTATATATTCTAAGATCTGTCATTTTCTTTTAAGATGTTTCACATTTTGTTCTATTTTCTCATGCTTTATAATCTGTTTTGTTATTTTTTGGTCTCTCATAGCTTCAATGGCTTCCCCTTGCCCAATTCTAATTTTCAAAGAATTATTTCCATCTTTGAAAATCTGTATCTCCTTAGAAGTATTATAATAAAATATTTATTGCTTTAAGACTTTAAGTTCAAATCCTATCTTATTTTATGTTATTTTATTTTAAAATTTCAATAGCATTTTATTTTTCCAATTACATGTAAAGATGGCTTTCAACATTCATTTTTTAGTTCCAAAATACTGATTTCCTAATTTTTTCCTCCCCACTTCCCTTACTTCTTCTCTTCCCAAAAACACAAGCAATATGTCAAATTCTATTTTAATAGATTTTTAAAATCATTTAGAAAAAAAAAAGAAAGCCTAGAGTCAGCAATGCTCAAATTTTACATGTTTGAACCATTTCCTTTTACCTTGGTTAGTGAGTTTAATCACAAGGTTTTGATTTTCATTATATGCCATCCAAGGAATTCATATAAATTGAAATTTTAAAGTTGTTATTTTAGAGTTAGAAAATCCTATTTACAATATTTCATTAATATTTAAGTTTCTGCTGAATGTAGTAAAAAATGAAAAATTTACCAGTTTTCAATTCTGAAAATTATATTCCATGGATATCGCCCTGTCAAAGTCATTAACAAACCACAAGAAAAAATAAGAATAAAAATAAAAAGTAAATAACAAAATAATAAATTGCAATTTAAAAATTATGACAACATATATTATCTATCACATTTGATCCTTATGATACCCTCTATGATAGAGATGGCAAAGGTAACTTCAAAAGATGCAAAAAGTACTGAATAACTAAAACAAGGCCATATTGAAAGGGACAAAGGACTGGTCTCCCCACCCTTCCCTCAGTCTTTAGGTTAAAGGGCCTCAGGCTTGCAGAGAAAATGTCTGTTCAGCTAGATTAAAGGAGGTGTTTTGCACTTCAAAGTGCCTGCTCAACAATGAGGGGTATCAGTTGGATAACCCTGACCTACAGACTATGTTAAACATCTGCCATTGTATCTTTCCTCCTGTAAAGTTGAGTTGAGTTTAATATCAAAATGTGCCAGCAAGGGTGAACAAGGATGCTTATAAGGCTGTCCCTATTTCAGTTCAACATGGAACCATGCCAGAATCCTACTGGAAGTCCGTCCTGGCCCTAGGCTGGTAAAATAAATTATGAATCACCATGGCTGTCTTGAATTTTATTGCCTGGGCTATTTCAATATAACAAGCAAATCTACACTGAAAAGTAAATCTTATCTCTCCAATTCTAGTATTATTTTTCACTACTACTATATTATGTTTTTCTATGTTATTTCTATAAGAAAGAGGCACTAGAGCACTTTTTGTTAGGGATCTGATTTTTATATTCATCAGATGACATCATCTCCTATTTTATATTGGCTATTGATCATCAGGTTCACAACTTTTACTGACAAATATCTGTATTTCTTGTCATCTGCACCCATCCTCTCCTCTTTCTTTTTTTTTTTATAACAAAAAAAAATTAGCCAGTCCCTTTATCAAATATGACCTTTCTGAATGAACCACTCTTTCTTGAACTATATTGTATCAGTCATCTCCTCCATTTCATTCATTTATAAGTTTTTTGCTCTCATTTGATAGGCAGAACCTGAATATATTATGAAGCTTTTTTAACCTTTCTGTAATCTTTGACACTGTCTGGTTATTAATTCCCTCTACTGGATATCCTCTTCTTAAAAAAAATAAAAACAAATTTTCACGGTGATGAGATCGGCATAGTAATTCCTAGTTTGAAATATGAGGCACAAGGTGCAAGGCTCATGTGAAGAATTCACAGCTGCATTCTCTTTGTCAAAAGTACCTTTATTTACAAGAAGAGGTTGCAGACAAAATGAAGAGGTGAAATAGACACCAAGAATGATAAATGTGAAATAGATTGGAAAATATATAGTTAGCGAGGAAGGGATTTTAACAATTAACAAGGGAAAAGACAAGTTCCCTAGTGGAATTTATAATTAACCAGGAGAAAGGGTATACGCCATGAGGTGGGAGTATGCTATTAACTAGCAGGCTAAATCCATGGAGGTATTTACTAGGCTAACTCCAAAAGGCCTTAGGAAGGGAAGGGAATTATACCATTGATTGGTGGGCTAATCTTATAGGGGATTTAGCATCCAAAAAGAGGTGGGGAAAGGGAACAGGGAGGGGGGATGAAGGGAAAAGGAAAAACATACCATGAGGCAGAAGTGGAACAGGCTCACACCAAAAGGGAATCAGCAAAGATGGTATAGGCCATGGACACATTTATAGGGGAAATTAAATGTCAAGGCTTTGACATCATAATTTGGATTTTTTTTTTTTTTGGTTACAGTACATTGGTATTTCCCAAGACCTCCATAGAGATAGGACTGTAAAACTGAGATGATCCTTTCTCTGCCAACCTCATCAAGTTACCTAGGACGTCTCTGAAGGGGGAAAGAGGAGAGAGTAAACCAATTACAAACCTAACACAAAGGCATGATAAATGGATGATGTGTATATTCAGTATTTAAAACTGCTGTGATGATCTAAGACTCCCAGACCAAATTTCTAGTGATTTTTAATTTGCCTTGAAGACAATTTCATCCTCTAAAAGTTAAAACCAAGAAGATAAACTTATTTTCTAAACCTATGTCTTACAAAGAAAAAACTGCTTACTGAAAGTTGAAACAATAAAAATCTTCATGGTGGGCAGGTGACAAGATGGGGTGAAGTAACTTACTTTGTTTTTGTCTTTGTATTTAACAATATTGAATGTTGTTATGATTTGAATTAACGGGCTCTAATTCAAATTCATCTGAATTCTGTTTTGCCAATGTGTCTACAGATTATAATAAGCCTTCTGATGACATTTAATGTTCTCTCAAACAAAGACTGTTTCTTCCCCAACTAGTAAATCTGTATAATCAAGCTTTTTACTTTAGATAAATTTATTTGGGTAAATAAGTGTTTTTTTTTTATGTTTTCTTCATTTAATTTCTTTGGTAACTTCTCATTGCTAAATATATTGAACAATATATTAAATAGTAGATACATAAGAGTACTTCAGCTGCAAGATATGTGGTATACATGTAAGATGGATATGCCCATATGATATATATAAATTTATAAACATGAACTTTAAAGATCCTATCTTGCTACATGAGTTACTGTTACTAAAAAATATAAGACTACTCTTGTAAAACAAGTCTTTCATCCAAGCAAACTTAAGATTTGGTTGAGGAAACAAGAAATTCTTTAAAACAAATGTAAAACATGAACCTGTTATAGGCTATCTTCAATTGTAAACATTTTCAAGTACAGGCTAAATCAGATTAAAATGTAATTGGAATAACAAAATAAACAAATAAGATAACAAAATAACAAATATAACAAAATAAAAAAATAAGATAAAGATAATATTGATATATTCTTTTCTAAGTCAACATGTGACCCACAAGAGATCCTTAATTTTTTTTTTTAATTTGAATTTGACACCATGAAACTGGACTGTTACCATAGAGCTGTGTATTTAAAAGTAATACATATGGAGTATGCTATTGTTATAATGCTTTTGTAACAATTCAACTTAGACTAAAGTAATTTGTCTATTCAGATTCAAATAACAATTTAATTGACTAATTATGTGATGGTTGAAGCATTTAAGGCTTGTTATAGGTTTGAATTTAAATTGACATATATAAAGTTGGAAAGCATATAGTTAATCAGTGCAATATATAGCTTAACTTCCACAATAGCTGAAACTAGTTCAAATTTTCTTTTGATATCATGTTGTGGAAAACTAACCACATCCAAAAACTCAGAACAACAACAACAACCACCACCACAAAAATCCTTCCCTTTAAAGAGAAAGCAAAGAAACACATTATGTCTTATATGTCTTGTGCTTCATTGTATAAACCATTTTGCATATGTACTCTTTAGTTAACTCCTAAACACCTGATTCATTGAAGAATTTCTTTCCTAATTCATCAATGAAAACTTGAGTTAGCTGAAATAAACTAATAAAGTATAATTATATTCTGGTTCTAAGAAAGTGACCTTTCAATGAAATTATTGAAGTGCAATAATAATATATAATAATAATAATTTGACAACAGTACTTTAAAAAACAATTAATTACTCAAGGTGACAATGGATGACATGACAGATGGGTAATAGAAACAATAATTTCTACAGTAGTTTTATGGAGGAAATAACAGTAGACTTCGGTAGACTTGAAAGTCTTCTCAATAGATGTGGAAATGGAATTCTAAATTTTAAGAAACAGATAGAAATTAGATGAGCAAAAAAGAATAAGAAGAGCATTTCTGGAGAGAAAAAGAATAGTAAGCACAAAGCATGACAACGAAAATATGCCTGAGACAGTGTGAGAACAATGAAGAAACCAATTACACTGGAGGGTCATTGTCTAATTAAATAGAGGGGATTTGATTTGCAAAGGGAGTTTGCAGCAGTTTGCATATACATGTACATTAAAGGTAGAGAGAAGGGATCAAATGCCATATTAAGACATATGACTATAGGCAATGGGGAGTTCCTTTGGTAAGGAAACAAAATTATTCATATAAATAACTGATAATATTTGTAAATTTTCTTTCCTACAAGTATGCATTTTAGTAGATGGGCAAACTCATAAATCAAAAATGTACATTTTTACCTAAAGAATCAGATCTTTGTTCAGTCATTTTTTTAGCTTTTTTTTCTCACTCTTTATGACTCTTTGGGGTTTTCTTGGCAAAGATACTAAAATGGCTTGGCATTTCCCAGCTCACTTTGTAGATGAAGAAAGTGGTCACATAGCTAGTAAGTGTCTGAAGTTGGATTTGAATTCATATCTTCCTGATTCCAGGACTGGAATTCTATCCACTGGGCTACCTACCTGCCCAGATAAGGATATATCAGATAAGGAATATAAATTTTAGATTTTGGATAAGGAAGAGGAATTGAAGTCTCTCTTAAATTCATGACACAAAGTTACTTTTCTCCTTGTGCCTAATATCAGTCCCTCTTCAGTATGTCACATATAGAAGCGATATGGTGTGATAGATCAATGAACTTGGAGCCTCATGAACTAAATTTAAATTTTAATATCTGTGGGATCCTGGGCAAGTCATGTAATGTGTAAAATAAGGAAATTGGACTGGATTAATTCTAATGAAAACCCCCTGTTTAATTTGAGTGCTCTTGATTATTGGTATCATATTGAGCTGAAAGGTTACTCTGTGTTGATAAGGGTTATTTATTTTTTTCAAGAACAAATGCTCTGATTACATTTAGAAAACAACCTATCTCCTCTCAGCCAGAGAAAAGGGAGAAAGTAATTGTGCTAAGAATACCACATCGTGTGGTACATCTACCACATATAGATATTAATGTATCTTTAGCAAAAACATTTTTGAATCCTGCCTATTATTCATTAGAAGTAGCCATTAACACACTTTTCTTGGGTTCCTGCAACATATAGGCACAGCTTTTAAATGAAAACAATAAAGATATGAATTTTGCAAATTTAAAGACTTTAGACTTCTTGGGGAGACCTAATATAGTTACCTGGAATAGTTTAATAATGATCACAAGCAATATTCTTTATAATTGAAATGAAATAATATATACATACTAAAGGAATGATTAAGAAATAGCTGGGACAATTCATCAGAAAAGTTGTATAATAAATATCCCCTTCATCTTTCCTTTGTCTTTCTTTTTTTTTTATTGTAAGCTTTACATTTTAAAGAAAGCTTAAATTACAAACCATATGCTCTCTGTGTCTGTCTCTATGACTCTCTTTTTTGTGTATCTATGTCTTCTTCCATAATGATTAAAACATATAAAAATGAAAATATCTATCAATTTTCCTTAAATCCATGGCTACTACCTACTTGGGAGGGAGAAGAATCTCTCTTTCTTGGCTTATTTGTAATTAGTGCAGAAAATAAAACAGAATATATCTTTAGGGTAGACCTCAATTGTCACTCTACCTTTACAATTTTTACAAGTAGATTGCTGCCAAATAAACATGCTATTCTATTGTGATAGGACCTTCTTTAAAAAAAAAAAAATAGTCTGATCACAAATAGAAAGCAATACACTTCCTCTCAAACATTCAGACAAAAGGGGCAAGGTAAATTTGGTAGTTATGGCACATAGTAATTCTATTTTTAAAGAATAGAGAAGTTCCTTTAAGGATTTTGTGCTGAAGCAATATTCCTCCTATTACTGATTCTCCCAAGGCTACTTATTTGTAATAAAATACACATGTATTTATGTCCCAAATTCTCTGATTTGTTTGCAATAGAAAGTCCCTACATACTCCACTGTGACCACAGTGAACTCCAAATTCTGCAACGATTTTCTGCCTGGTAACTGATTTGAAATTGTTATCACTAGTCTCCCCGGAAAGTCATACCACAGGGGCAAAAGCATCAGGGGGAGATTTAGGTCAACTTAACTCTGAAAGGAAAGTATCTCCTAAAATGGAATTACTCATGTCAAGAAATTGAAGATCTTACGTGCTCTTCTTTCTGTCATCACAGTCTCACGTAGATGGATGAGATAGACAATTTTTGTTTGTTTTAATGCTCCTGGAACTTAAGTACAATAGCACATTGTAGATATCCAGTAAATATTTCCTGAATGAATTAATGAACAGGTATTCAAAAGTACCAGCCAGGCCTTGGCTATTCTGTACAATATTATACAAAACACATTCATTTGACAATTCTCCGAGTCAAAAGCAAAGCCTAGAGTTGGAAGAGACCATTTAGCTAAAATAGACTAGGAATATTTTATAAATGAAGAAATAGATTAAAGAGAAGCAATTTGCTTCAATGTATGCTGATATAAAATAATAAAGCTGGGAATCAAATCCAGAATCTCTAATTCCAACCAATGCTCTTTCTATACCACGATAATATGAATTATTAACCTATTTCCCAACCATAATCTGATGACCTCTACTCCTGCCAAAAACAAAAACAAAACCAAAATCGTGCTCAAAACAAATCTTGAATGTTATGATTTTCAGTTGATAGATTCTTATTACAGCCATAGTTCCATACTCATTTGTTGCTTCCTTACACATTAGAAGTAGGTAAACTTTAAAGCTTGTAAGACCATAAGAATTTGCAGAACTCATTTTCATTTCCTTAAGAACAGAAAGAGTAGTTGCAAATCAGGACTTTTAAAATGGAATGCATCTGTTTTAATTTTATAAAATATTAAGCCAGTGAAATTTAATTTTACCCTCTAGCTGCTAATTATTTCTTACAAGAAGCAACCTGCTTTTTTTCCCCAAAAATCACCTTCAGATTCCCTCTGAGCAGGAGCTTGGAAAGTAACACCTCCCAAAGTGTTAATGAGGTACTTTGCTATTTTACTACTGGATTCATTTTTAAGGGATAGCACTCCAGGAGCAGATAAACTGCTGATCTCTGAACAAGGGGCTCAGTGTTTTCTTTCAAGTATGGCTGGAGAAAATTGAAACATTAATAAATATTTAAATTTCAGAAATAAAAACCTCCAGATTAAAGGCAAAAGGCTCTGAGTACATAGAAATTAAAATCTAGTATGTTGGAGACATTGACACTGAGAGGATTTTTGCAAAAGAGGCACATTCCTACTTATTTTGGCTGTTGAGAGGTTCCACCAAGTCTTTCTTCATCCCACCTCTCTCATGGATTTTAGGGAACTTTGACTTCACAAAAATTTTACCAGTGCATAATAATTTCAGACAGTTTCAGACTCCTCAGAAAAGTTTTGATTGTCTTCCAACCAACAGACTGTCTAATTTCTTAAGGACAGTGTAGCTAAGTATGAGAAAGGTCATTACAACTTCTCTTTCCCTTTCCTTGGACATTTTTTCAAATATTATCTGTCATATTTTCTACTCTGGATCCTCGATTTCCCTACATGAGTATACCTTAACATAGGGTGTTCCAAAAGTATCCATGCAGAACTCCACAGAAATGGACGTATGAATTGCAAAGGATGGTACAAATGTATTTATAAATTTTATTACAAATTTAAATAAATGAACTTTAAAAGCAGAAGAATGGAAGAGGGAGATTTAATTGTTTAAAACTGTACGGAGACATCCTATAAAATGCTACCCAGTTTAATCCCTATCTTTTTTACTTTTGTAATTTCCTTTAAATAAGGTTTAATAATCCATAGTGTTCTAATTATATCTATGTTGTTAAATTTGCCTCCTTGTGTTAGAACTTCTAATTCTTTTTTATTGCTCAAATTTTCACTTTTTGAGAACAGATATTTGAAACCATTGGATTTTGCAATTACATTCTTTCTTAGAAGTTACCTGCTTTGAATTTTTAGATACTTTAGTTATTATTCTTTTTTCTGAAGTCTCTTTATAGTACCTAACTTGGGTAATTAGGAAATCTCCCTTTCCTTCTGAGTTTAAAGCCCTTTCATTTAAATTTGCAAAACAGCTGTCAATAAATCTGTACCAACTTTTGCCATGTGTACTCCATCTCTGTTAAATCATCTGTCAATCCTACATCTTAAGCGAGGATCCAGAATTCCAAATCCAGTTCCCAAATCAACTTCTACATCATCTGTTCACTCTCCAAATTACTTTTTTCTCTTCTTCATAAACTACTCTCCATGAAAAAAGTGAGGAAATCATATCATATGCCTTACATTATTTAATTGTTTCTAATTTGTCAAAATGTTTGGGAATAATTTTTAGGTTTTATCTAAAAGTGATATTTAAGTTCCCATGAATCACAAGAAGTGGGTAGTTGTAATTCTTCTGATAGGTTTTATGTTATACCTAAGATATATACCCTCTGCAAGACAACAAAACTATTGTGTTTATCAGATCAGCAAATAGCTGTTTCCTTTACTTCTTGAACAAGGAGTCATCAATTACTTTTCTTTGTCTTTCCATTACTGAAATATCTATCCTCTGGTCCTTTTTTTGAATATACTATATTATTCTTTGGAGTACTAGAAATTTCTTCACCTTCAGACACCTATTGTTTATTTTTTTAAGAAATTAATATTATGATAATTTTATTCTATTATTAGATGATATTACAGATTCTAATATAGATTACAATTAGTTTGACACTTTATTCCCATATTATCTCATCATCCACCTTGCCTCTCAGACAAGAGATTATGGTCTGGAGAAATTTATCCTTTCATCTCCAGAAGTTCAATTCTAGGACCCCATTATCCTGCTTACTGAGTGTTTCTCATAATGCATTATTTCTGGCCAAATCAACTTTAGTCATGCTTCATTATCCACCATCCTTCTCCCCCATCTCATAGGCAGCTGCCTTTTTGATGAACCAAATACTCTGAATCATTTAATTAATCAAAATCTTAAATATTTACTATGTTCCGGGCACTGTGCTAAGTTCTAAGGATATTTTTAAAAAGACAAAAAACATTACCAAAAGACATGTCTCTCTCATCACTATATACACAGACCCTCTGCTTTCTAAGTCTAGTATTATAATCAAATTGTAAAGAATATATCAATCTATTACTTCTCTGTGGCTCTATTTTAGTGAATTTATCCAAAAAATAATGGGGGAAGGAGGCAGCAATCCTCTTAATATGCTATCTTTTCTAGTAGAATGTGGATGTTTTAGGGGCTAAGGAATTGTCCTTAGTTATAGTTATATCTATAACGCTTAGCACATAAATTGATAGTCCTTAATACATTCTTTTTTTATTTATTAATTCACTCACTTATTTAAAAAAAATTGATTTAAAAAGCAAGTTGGCAGAAAACTCCAGTAAAATCACTCTAGGGGTATGCTTATGTCCTGTGTTTCTTATTTTTTTCTTTAAATCGGTGACTAAAATAAAGATATCAATATAGCCTAAATGCTTATTAATTTTTCCCCTGCCACAAAATTTTACAACTGACTGATGTTGAATATATGGTCAAATCCTAGTGATCTTTTTAGTATGTGTGTGTGTGTGTGTGTGTATATAAATACATATATATATATATATATGTATGTATTTATATATATACACACATATGTATATATATACATATATATATAACAAAATATATACATATATGTATATATATAACTTTATTTTAAATAGCAACAAATATAAGCACATGTCACTGGCTTACTATAATTTTTAAAAATATAAATAAATGGTCAAGTCTAATTTCATTTTAGAAATAAGTGTGTATATAGGTCAAAACTTTGAAAGAAAAAAGTTTGATAATAAAAAGCCTTAATGATTTACATGACACATACTATTCAGGATCCAAATATTTTTCTAATCAGGGAATATATTTTAATAAATCAAGGAGAAAAATTACTGGAGAATATTTTTGGACATCTCTGGACTGCAAAATATAAAGGCATTAAACAAATAAAACCCTAGGAGTTCTAAATTTGATTTCTAACAGATGAATTTTTAACCCGGGAGTGACAGTTATTTCCCCAGGTGAGGTATAATATGTTTAATTTTCCATGCCCACATACCACAAGCTGTACAGTGAGAAGGGATTTACATTCCCACAGAGGGAAACATGGTAATCGTTTTATTATAATATTAGTGAGTAAAACTTCTGTAAATATTTTAAGTGATTGGATCTCATTCTCTTCTCTGTAGATCAAGATGACAATTATAAATCCTCTCTAGTCATCTTATTTACTTTGATTACAAATTACAATAAATTAGTAGCATCTGGACTAATTGAAACAACATCGCCTGTTAAACTTGGATTTCTTTCTGTATTCTCTAGTAGTATTAAGGGCAACTTTTAAAACTATGGACTAGATTGGTTCACTCAAAGAAAGAAAGTCATTTCAGACAAATAAAGCAAGTTGACAGCAGGCTATTTCAGGTCAGCACTTTGTAGCAGACTGAAAGGTTATGCTGCTTACCTCTATCATGCAGTGGGCAGCAGGGAAGAGTTCTGAACCGTGGGACAGGATGGAAAAACTCATCAGCTCTCTGATTTTCTGGGTTAATACTACCAAGCCTGCTAACATTACTCTGTGTGAAGTATTCTTCTTCCTTTTCTTCCTCCCCTCCCCAATTCAATTATAGAAACCAAAAACCCATTCCAAAGTCCAATAAATGAGTTCTGGATTATGAGCCTCATTGCCCTCTTCCATTATAGCTGGGGGAAAAATAAGCAAAGCTAACTATTATAATCTACTTCAGACTTAGTTACTTTTTTAGAAAAAGAAAATCTATCAATTAGATTACAAAAAAAATTAATCTGTAGATTATATATAGTTCTATCATCTTGTCTCACAAAGAATGGGTAGAAAAGAGAGGCATTGTGGTGAATGGGCTAGTTCTGTGCAAGTGAATTTCATTAAACAGCTAACTTATATAGTTAAGTACCTTGACTTTCCTCTCTCAGAGACAAATCAGCTTAATTACAGGGACTGGAGTTCTTTTCTCTAATGTATTGGCTTTAGCATCCATTCCAGGGTATGCCTACTACAATTAACACCCAAATTCCATTTAACTAATTAACACAATCCAGATTTTTACAAAAGTATTTTTACAAAATTTCTAACATACAGCAAGAAAAGCAGTATCAACATTTCTCCCCATCATCTCAAATGCACACTCTCATTATTATTGTTTTGATCTCTGGGGAGGTTTCTATAAGTTTCTATATAACATTGGTTCCACCAGATTCATATCTAGACAACATTACCAGTAGCTAAGACTTTGTCTTACATATCACTGGACTTGAGACCAAATATTATTCCTAAAAACTGGACCTGCTACTCAAAAATCTCATCACTGGACGTCCTAATATTGTGCATTTCTGTCTTTACAAGATTTGTGCGGTTATAGCCTCTAATTTTCTTCACCTAAAACGACAGAAAAAAAAAATAGGAGGATAAAAAACAGGCTTATATTTATGGAACACTTAATGGCCTAGATGAGAAAGAATGAAGATATTTTCCTTTAAAGTAGTGTTTCTGGAGCAGCTAGATGGTGCAGTGGATAGAGCCCCAGCCCTGAAGTCAGGGGGACCTGAGTTCAAATCTGACCTCAGACACTTAATACCTCCTAGCCGTATGACCCTGGGCAAGGCACTTCATCCCAATTTCCTCAGCAAAAATAAAATGAAATAAAGGCATGTTCCTTACTAGTTGAGAGACTGGAAAAAGTAAAATCGATTGAAAGAACAAAGCTAACTAGCATCTTCTGAGTTTAGCCCCATTTCTGGGTGATTTACTGAAGCCAAAATGGATTCTATTTACTATGTGGTTAGAAGTTTAGAAACCAGAAGGTCTATGTGTTCTCCAAATTTCCCATGGGAATCTCATCAATCAAGCATTATTACACATGTAGTGCTTAGGTCCCCAATGAACTCACCATGGCCTCTTGGCTTTATGTCATCTCGGGGATGCTCCTCCACTTTGGTGTCCAGCTGGTGTTGACTTATCAGCTATAGCTCCAAGATGTAGACCGTACTGCAGTTACACTCTGGCAATCCCCTGTGGCAGATGGGCTACACTAAGTTGAGGGTAATTAATGAACTACATACCTTTCATTGAGTTGGGGGGTCCCAAGCATGTGAAGACTTCCCCCAGTGGAATGAGATTATGAAAGCAATTTGTTCCCAAGTCCTGAAAGTGCCTCTTTGAACTTGATCAGACCTAAAAACCTCAGATTGGAGTGCCCTATATACATAGATATCTTACAGTACCATTTAATTGATTAATTGTGTAACTTTCTATAGCTTTAAGAATAACATATAAAATCACCCACTTAGTTTTTAAAACCCTGAATAACTTTTCCCCAACCTATCTTTCTAGCTACAGTAATTAGTATTCCTTATTCCTCATACTCTATACTCATGTACTATCTCTGTGGATTTACAGTGGCTTTCCTTCATACCTGGAATGCTTTCTTTTCATCACTACTCATTGAGTCCTCTTCCTTTAAGATGCAGGTCAAATATCATCTTTTAAAATGAGCCTTTCCTGATAGTCTTAGCTTTTAATGTCCTTTCTCTCAAATTACTTTATATTTATTGAATTTTTATATATGTATTTAGTTGTATTTATATATTTTATATTTATACTGTCCATATATATATATGTGTGTTTGTAGGTAAATTTGTATATATAACAGGATATAAAAGTCTTACATGTATATATACATAATTTATGTATATGAATAAAAATATGCATAGAAAAATATATAGAATAGTTGTGTGTATGTATGTGTACAATAGAATATATATTTATATAATAGGACACGGAATAATAGAATATATATGTATATAGTAGAATGTAGAATGATGGAATGTATGTGTATTAACATGTATATAATATACATAATAATAGAATGGATTTATACACATATACAATAAAATACAAAAGTATATATATTATAAAATATAAATTCCTTGTGATTAGATATGATTTCATTTTTTTCCCTTGTATCCACAATGCTGAGTACAGTGCCTGACACAGAATATATTCTCAGTGAATATTTATTAAGATGTGTTTGTCTACCTCATCTTCTTCTCTCATACTTGAAACTCTTTTTGAAAGAAGATAGTAGAAGAGTTTTGTTTTTAAATTTAATGGATCTCAAAAGTGAGAATGAGGTTATTTCCTCAATATTTACATTTAGGTTGTATGGATATTTAAGCAAAACTAGCATTTCCATTATGCCAAACCATTTTTCAATGCTGTTCTTTCACCCTTGGTATCCTGGCACTTAATTCTTACCTGTGGCTCCAAGAAGCTGTAGTATGTGCAGTAACCATACTTTAGCAAACCCTTTCAGTAGATGGATTAAACCAGAGTTCATCTTCACAACTATCTGCACTATACTTGTAAAGAATATACTATACTTACAATCATTCCCATCATATAGGTAATGAGACTGATGCTCAAAAAAGTTAATTGACTTGCCCATGGTCACATAGTTATTAAGTACCAGAGACAGAATTTGAAGCTTTTTGTACCCGATTCCAAAGCCTGCATTGTTTCAATTATGCCAGACTGAATCAAGGGAAATGGTTTGACTTCATTGTGGTGTAAAGGTGACTCTGAGACCTCAAACAAATACAGAAAGAAACACAAATGCAGTTTTTGTTGTTTGTCCTTCGTTTTTTAAGAGAAACAATTATATCACAAGATGATGTCTTGACTGGTACATTAATTAGATTTAAGTGAGGTCGAGTTTCACAAAGAGTCATTGAACTCTAGTGGCAAGATAAAAGTCAGGATGACTGATAATGACCTGGGATACAGTGTATGTCCTTGTCATCTCTAAGACTGAGCAATCTCTAAGAGCTGCTTTCAAGGCCATTGAAACAATTGTTTTCATTCCCCATTCCACTGGGGTAAATCTTCACATATTTGGAGTAAACACTCTTCTAACTCATCACTAGGTTTGTGACCTATCAATCTCCTGCAATCTGAGCTTATTCCAATTTAGACTTACAGATTAGGGAAACTGTTGCCCAGGGACAAAAATGAATTTGAAATGTAATTTGAAGAGGTTTTATTGGACCAAGGGCAGTCAATTTGTTCTGTATTATGAACTTATACTGAAAGAGATTTTTTGGAGGAAAGAATTACATTTAGAGATATTCAAGTTTCTTTTTCATTTGAGATTATGCCCACAAGTCCATCTAATGAGGACCATTTTCTAATGATGATTGTTGGAGGGGATGCGGGAAAACTGGGACATTGATGCATTGTTGGTGGAGTTGTGAATGAATCCAACCATTTTGGAGAGTAGTTTGGAACTATGCTCAAAAAGTTATCAAACTGTGCATACCCTTTGATCCAGCAGTGTTACTACTGGGATTATATCCCAAAGAGATTATAAAGAAGGGAAAGGGACCTGTATGTGCACGAATGTTTGTGGCAGCCCTTTTTGTAGTGGCTAGAAACTGGAAACTGAATGGATGTCCATCAGTTGGAGAATGGCTGAATAAATTGTGGTATATGAAAATTATGGAATATTACTATTCTGTAAGAAATGACCAACAGGATGATTTCAGAAAGGCCTGGAGAGACTTAAACGAACTGATGCTGAGTGAAATGAGTAGGACCAGGAGATCATTATATAGTTCAACAACAATACTATATGATGACCAGTTCTGATGGACCTGGTCATCCTCAGCAAGGAGATCAACCAAATCATTTCCAATGGAGCAGTAATGAACTGAACCAGCTACGCCCAGAGAAAGAACTCTGGGAGATGACTAAAACCATTACATTGAATTCCCAATCCCTATATTTATGCCCACCTGCATTTTTGATTTCCTTCACAAGCTAATTGTACAATATTTCAGAGTCTGATTCTTTTTATACAGCAAAATAACGTTTTGGTCATGTATACTTATTGTGTATCTAATTTATATTTTAATGTATTTAACATCTACTGGTCATTCTGCCATCTAGGGGAGGGGGTGGGGGGTAAGAGGTGAAAAATTGGAACAAGAGGTTTGGCAATTGTTAACGCTGTAAAGTTACCCATGCATATAACCTGTAAATAAAAGGCTATTAAACAAAAAAAAATAATAATGAGGACCATTTTCATTATTAACTTTTGTTTTGAGCTTCATGCTCTAAAATATCAAGGATCTGGGTTATTCATTAGTTGGCTATTCCTTTCACAATGCAATTCACTATTCCAAGGCTTGAGAAATTCTTACGACTGAAAATTTCATCCACTAGTAATCAACAAGGTGATGGATATCTCTGAATTGATCTGATATAAAATTCACATGGAAACCAGTATGTCTGTCATCAGAACACACTGTACACAAAATCTTTTCAGTATGGTTGAACCTATAAAGATTTATGTCACAAATATAAACTTTGAGGTCTCAGAGTCACCTTTACACCACAATGATCCTAGGGCTTTATGAAGTCAAACCATTTCCCTTGATTCAGTCTGGCATAATTGAAACAATGCAGGCTTTGGAATCAGGTACAAAAAGCTTCAGATTCTGTCTCTGGTACTTAATAGCTATGTGACCATGGGCAAGTCAATTAACTTTTTTGAGAATCAGTCTCATTACCTATATGATGGAAATGATTGTAATTATAGTATATTCTTTACAAGTATAGTGCAGATAGTTGTGAAGATGAAACAAGATAATATATGTAAAGTACTTGGCAAACCTTACTTTCCATAGAAATGATGGTTTAGAATTAAAAAGTGAATTCCTTAAAAGCAGGAACTGTCTTTTCTACTTGTATCTACAGCCTTACATATTGCTTTTTCTAAACTATAAGCTGTAAATAAATTCTTTATTCATATATTGATTAATAAAAATATTCAAATGATGCTCACTAGTAATGTAAGCTCCTACCACATCAATTTGATCCCAATCAATAAGATAAGCATTTATTAAGCACCAATTTTGTACAAAAAAAATACTAGATTAGAAAGAGGATCTTATAGAGAAGGACATAAAATATAGACTTTTCCAAGGTCACACAAATATAAATAAGTGGCAGTTCGGGGAATTGAATGCTGATGCTCTGATTCCAAATAAACTCTATACCCAGCCTCCTCCCCCAGGAGAAGTGGTATTTACAATAGCCAAAAGACAGTAATTTACAGACTGTTTAAAAATTATCATTTTAATTTGAAAATTATATAAACATTCATTAGTGTAATTAGTTGGCAAGCTTTATGATAGATAATGTGCTTTTTTCAAAATATTTAAAAAGTTGCAATGTAGCTAAAATGAATTATGACAGAAATTCATGTTGGCCTCTCACCAAGAATTCCTCATTGTTTTCCTTTTTATTCAAAATGGTCTTGTTTTTATTGCAGTTTCCCTGTTGCTCTAAAGTACCAAGTGCTCAATGTCAAATAAATGTGTCATCAGGAAAGCCTCACAGAATGAGTGCATCCTAGTAATGGTGTGCATTCATTCATTCATTCATTAATTTATTCATTCATGCAACAAACTTTTATTAAGCATCTTGTGTTTTTATAATAGTGTATTAGACAAGTTCCTATACCCCTGGAGCTTTTATTGGAGGGCTGGGAGAGAAACACAGATCGCTATACTGCATTGATAATTGCATTAATAAAATATATACACATACATACCCCACAGCACTTTCCTGCATGGTAGATGAAAAGAGGATAACAACAAATGGTTCAGGGAAATCTTAATGGATAACTTTGCAAAAGAGTTTAAAAGGACGAATAGATATACTCAAAGGGCTATGAGTTGCCCTGCAACTCAAATGCATAGTTTAATATGCATACCCTTTGATGAGCAGTGTTTCTACTGGGTCTATATCCCAAAGAGATCATAAAAGAGGGAAAAGGACCCATATGTGCAAAAATGTTTGTGGCAGCCCTTTTTGTGTGGCAAGGAACTAGTAAGTGAATGGATGCCCATCAGTTGGGGAATGACAGAATAAGTTATGGTATATGAATGTTATGAAATATTATTGTATAGTAAGAAATGATCAGGAGGAATATTTCAGAGAGGTCTGGAGAGACTTACATGAACTGATGCTAAGTGAAATGAGAAGAACCAGGAGATCATTGGACACAGCAACAACAAGATTATACAATGAAAACCTGGCTCTTTTCAACAGTGAGGTGATTCAGTCCAGTTCCAGTGTTTTTGTGATGAAGAGAGCCATCTGAACCAGAGAGAATACTGTGGGGACTGAGTGTGGATCACAACATAGTATTTTCACTTTTGTTGTTGTTTGCTTGCATTTTGTTTTCTTTCTCATTTTGTTTTCCTTTTTGATATGACTTTTGTGTGCAGCATGATAAATGTGGAAATGCACTTATTTAGCATATATTAGATTACATGCCATCTAGAGGAAGGGGTGGAGGGAAAGGAGGTAGAAAAAATTAGAACACAAGTTTTTGCAAAGGTGAAGGTTGAAAACTATCTTTACATGTATTTTGAAAATAAAAAGTTATTATTTTTAAAAAAAATGAATAAAAATTCTAAAAGGGAAAAGAGAGAAAATGATATGTAAAATGTAAGGAATAACCAGGAATCTATGATTAGAGCTGAAATTTCAGGATTCAGGATCATGGAGTATTAGAAGCAATACCTTATATTGCTCCCATTCTACTTAGACGAATTTTTTGTTTTGTTTTGTTTGGTTTAAAAGTTATTTAGACCACCCCCAATATTTGGTTTCCTTAGGGGAACAAATTTTCTTGTCACCTGAGTATAAAGCAGTCAGGATGAGCTCTCTGTTCTCTCTGACTCCTGACTGATGGAAAATGATTGGGACCTCAGGGAAAGGAGGTTCCCTCCATTGAATCTACTTGAAGTATCTTCAACGTCTATTCAATTAATCAATTTCTGCTGATGTGCTACTGCAAAATAAATGTTCTCTGAGTACTAACTGTCTTAGGGGTGCAGTTCAAGCCTATAGATGACAAGTTCCTTACTCCCCCATCCCAATTTTGGATCTATAATACTAGGTCTTAGTCAGGACAAGCCCAGAATTTGGAAGTATAAAATAATGGGTAGTCACATGGTTTAATACATGATTTTTGTTCCACTCCCTTCATTGTTGTGGTGAAAATATAAGTTTGAGGAGATGAGAAGGTTGATGAGGTATGAGTTTCAAGGGAGTCAATAATATGTCTATTGATGTATGTCATTAGATTAAAAAAAAATTGTGAGTTCAGAACTGTACAACTTGAGAAAGAAATGTGAGAATGATAGAGAAAAGCAGATGAGAGTGACAAGAGCTTGGAGCAGATAATATAGATGGATATAATGTATCTTCTGTAGAAAGGTGGTCTGAATGAATATAACAGAAGGGACACTGAAGGAACTATTACAAATATATATTATTTCTGACAAAGGAACAGCCTATATTTAGAGGGGAAGTAGTCAGGAATTCAGTGTCTCATGGAAGTTTCTGAGTGCAAGAAACTGGCAAATATATGAGAGGAAAAGGTAAAGAATGAAGAATGATACAGTGAGAGTTATAAAGGGCAAAGTTAAAGGTGAGCAAAGAGGTAAATAGTACCTTAGAGGTGCAGGAGTGAGATGGTTGGAAGTGAGAATCCTGGGTATATATAAAATGAAAAAGTTTGTTTGTTTTTTTTCTTCTATTATAGTATTTATGAATTACATAGGTTAAGGAAGAAGAAATGGTGATTTGCTAGTCATAGGAAAGAGAAGTATAGATGACTATGGCTCCTGTTCTCTGGAGCCCAGTAAAGATGAAGAGTAGCCTCTGTACTGAATCTCTATTATTCACCAATTATATTGGAGTTGGGTGGAGAAGCAACAACTATCACCATGAGCACCAGCTCCTCCAGCCCACCAGCACCAGCATCAGCACAACCAGCACCAGCACCAGCACCACCAGCACCAGCACCACTAGCACCACCAGCACCAGCACCTCCAGTACCACCAGCACTAGCACCTCCAGCACCACTAGCACCAGCATCAGCACCACCAGAATCAGCACCTCCAGCACCAGCACCAGCACCTCCAGCACCACCAGCACCAGCACCAGCACCACCAGTACCAGTACCAGCACCACCAGTACCAGCACCAACACCTCCAGCACCACCAGCACCAGCACCAGCACCACCAGTACCAGTACCAGTACCAGAACCACCAGTACCAGCACCAGCACCACCACCATCTCTTCAATCCAAATCTATAATTCTTTTCACTCTGCAACACTATCTCATATAAGGAATACTTTTAAATTCAGAAAATTAAATCAGCACACGTTGGCAGCAAGGCATAGTAGTGGACTGAGTTCTGTTCTTAAACACAAGAAGATGTACATTCAAATCCTATCTCTGACAATTACCAGCTATGTGATCTTGTACAAGTCATGAGAGCATAGGATCACCAAATTAGACAAGTTGGGACTTTCCAGGTCATCTAGGATAACTGATTCAATAGTTGGAAAAATGAAACCTTAGGAAGTTGTCATTTGACTGAGAAGCAAGTGGAAGAACCAGAGGTCATGATGAAAAATGAGAGACTGGGATTCATAGTAACCCTCCTCCACAATCCTATTGTACCAGAAGATATACAATAAATATGATACTTTATTTTGATAAAGACCTGAATTATTTTTTTGTGGATGTGAGTAATTTTGAAGTAGTACAAATTTCTGCCTATATGTAAAGGCATAATAAATGAAGAAATAGGAACTAGGTGCATAGAACCTAAAGTGCATACTTTATGGCCTTCCTTGAACTCATTTGAATGATAAACTATAAAGGAACCTGGAACTGTCTAACTTTAAAAGGTACAGCTTTATAGAATGAAAGATTGTCATATTTGACCAGTCACAGGTGTTAAAAAGAAAATACTTTATCTAAGGTAGGGGAGTTCTGCCTGGCTTAATGGGATATAGATGATATGACTAAATAGGTCATCCTGATCTTATCAATGTGATAAGTCTAAGCATTACATTCTAAAATGTGGAGCTAATATGTTAATGGGTAAAATAATGAAATATAAATGCTGGGAGTTATCATAGCAGTGACTACTTGTACAAAAGCAACAATAAAATTATCTGAGACCGGGGCAGCTAAGTGGTGCAGTGGGTAGAGCACCAGCCCTGAAGTCAGAAGGACCTGAGTTCAAATCTGGTCTCAGACACTTAACACTTCCCTGCTGTGTGACCCTGGGCAAGTCACTTAGCCCCAATTGCCTCAGCAAAAAAATTATCTGAGACCAATAGACCAATGCCTAGCAAAGAAAATATTCAGTAACAAAGGAAACACTGAGAGAAGTGTGATTTCATCAGCAGAAGACTTCACTGGTTGAGATGCCCCTTCACACATATGGTATGTGCATTCCATTTGTGTGCCCCTGATGTGTGATGCCTATTTATGCCTACCCTATTTGCCAATAATGTATTATTTGGAGGAGAATATTGCCCAGGTTTATTTGTTTGCTTAATTTCCTGTACTAGTTCATGAAATACTTTTGCTTTGAGATAACTGTGTCCTCAATCTGTCTGGAGGGGGAAAAACATACACATTAGCTCATTCTCTATACTTTTGAATAAAAGTGTTTTCATAGGCAACTTTGAACCTGGAGCAGCTACTGTAGTCATCCCATAGTGTGGAGGAACCCCCCCAAGTGCTATAGATAAATTCATATATATAATATATATATATACACATATGTATATACATATAGAAAGATGATATAGATTTGTAGAATTATACAAATGTGCATATATATGCACATATCAATGTGCACATAGTTATTTCCTTGAGCCCCTTTTACACATTCTTCTCAAATTGTTTTGTTTTTAGGCTGCACAGCCTCTTAAGGGACAGAAGATTCAAGGCACAATCATCTGGCCCTACTATTTAACATGCCCTTTAATTTCCCATGACTTAAATTCTTATTTGCAAAAAGTAGAACATGGACTGAAGGAGGGGTGCCTAAGTAACACATGCCCTCCCTTGTTCCCATGTCTAATGTCTCTATCTGAACTCATACAACAGAACTAGACTCTCTATTTGATTTCTTAAAAGTGACTAAATTGTACTTCAGAAGTAATTGAACCATCCTCTATAAGTTTTATAATGTCATAGAAAACTTTCAAAGAGACTACAACCTTGTAATCGCTGTGGTCAGCACACTCCTCAGTGATGAAAGAATCCTTTCTCTAAAAAGAAAATACCAAATTAGCAACTCCAAGAGTTCAAAGTCTTTTCTTGAGTGTATTATATCTGTCATGGTTTGGGGTTCACAGCAGATCAAAGAAAGGGCTAAAATTATTTAACTTTGTTCATTTACAATATTTGCTTCTACCTTTTAGAATATTGGAGATCCTCTTAATGATTGTTGGAGAGTTTTGACTGATATGTTGCCTACATAAAATGTGCATATGCAATATATTTTTTATTCTATACAAGCTTATCAAGGACATATCTAAAGCACAGTTAATTGTTATAAATATGAAGAAAAGTCAAACAGATCTATCACTCAAGGATTTTACAAATTTACAATCTATCTTTTAGTCATTAATGTGATATAATAGAAATACTGAGTTCAAGAATTTGCTTTGCTATTTACTATGTGATTTTGTTCAAGTTGTTATATATTTTGGAGCTTTAGTTTATTCTTCTGTAAACTGAGGAGAAAAATACTTATTTTGATACTCACTTCACAAAGAGGGTTTTCTGTGAGCTATTAAATGCCATAATCATATGATACTTTTGGGTTTTTTAAATATATGCATTGTTATTAGTTTGGTTAAAAGAATTTGGAACATTTCAGAGTTTCTTTCTGGCAGGGTATATAGCTAGCTCACTTATGGAGATCTTTATATTTTTAACTAATTATTTATTTAGTCATTTCAAAGGACCAAAAGGGACAAGTTCAAGAGGATAGTTGCTCAGTCATCATTGTTAGCTAAAATATATGTTTTCCTGAACCAAGAGAAATAGACTAGAGGTGACTTCAAGAGGTTTCTTTCATCTCTTTATTTCTTTGAATTTCAAAAACAATAACTATTTAAAGAAAAGTAGGAATAGTTCAAAGCTGGTGAATACCTAAGCAATAGATACCTTACTTCATGGATAACGGACCAAAAGGGACAAGTTCAAGAGGATAGTTGCTCAGTCATCATTGTTAGCTAAAATATATGTTTTCCTGAACCAAGAGAAATAGACTAGAGGTGACTTCAAGAGGTTTCTTTCATCTCTTTATTTCTTTGAATTTCAAAAACAATAACTATTTAAAGAAAAGTAGGAATAGTTCAAAGCTGGTGAATACCTAAGCAATAGATACCTTATTTCATGGATAACTTAGAAAACATATATGTTCTCACAGAAGAAAAAACACTTAGATGAGAGGCCAAATATTATCAAATATATCCTTGTTAATAAGTCTTTGCTTAAATTTGAGTTTTGCACAACACATGAAAGAGAAGATTGTCAGATGAATGCAGTGAAAACTCATAAGTACTGCATTCTACAAACTTGAATACATACTCATGCCAAAGTAGGCCTTGTTAATGCTGCAATGATTCTTAGCCATCCATTAAAGCAACCCTGGGAGATTTCCTATTCAACAATGTTAGTAAAAGCTAGTACCAATTACTATAGAGGCATGGGAGAAGTATATTTACACTTAATAAACATCCAATAAACAAATATAAAATGCTCAATTTGGCATTCAAAGCCCTTCATAACCTAGTTCCCTCCTATTTTTCTATTCTTCTTAAACCTTAATCCTGAAATGTACTCTGAGATTTTATGACATTGGTCTCCTGGCTTTTACACAAACAACACAAACAAGCTTTCAACTTCCCTTCCTTATTTTTTTTTTACAATATTGCCATCCAGGTTCAAATCCTCATGAGAACATCTCTGTATTTCTTTCTGTATTTTTCTCTTGCCATACTCTGTATTTGCAACACTGCTTCTTCTCAACTCTGACTACTGACCTCCCTAAGATTCTTTAAGTTTCTCTTAAAAACCTACCCCTCTTAATTCTCTCTGTTAATTATGTCCCATTTATCATATATATATATATATATATATATATATATATATATCTTGATTTGTGTATATTTGTTTGCATGTTGTATTCCCCATTAGAATGTAACCTCCTTGAGAGCAAGGATTTTTTTCTTTTTTGTAATCCCAGTGCTTAGCACAGTATTTGTCACATAATAGGTTCTTAACAAATATCGATTGATCTTATCTTTTCACTAAATAAGATTCAGCATATCTGAATCAAACTTACAATTTAGAGAACAACAACAAAAAATATGAAATATCACTATTTTTAAAGAGTAGTTAGGACAGAAATCTAGCATGAATGTAAATTTTGAACACTAGTTGAGTACCTAGATTTCTTTCATAAGTTTTTAGAGGGACAATCCTAGTTATGAGTTGTTGATGGGAAGAGCTAGGGCCATAGACTTTGTCTCATCTAGGTCTTGTGGACTGAGAGCTACCTAGGGAGGATATTTTTCTGAGTTTTAGAAAATTTGTAAAGATTAAAAAGGGGAAAAAAGCAAAATTGAACTCTTTCTTTCTATACCACCTTTCTTCATTTATGCAGTACTATCCAAGATTCTACCATCCTCTCTAACTTTAGTTTTTACAATCTTGGATTTATATTTGATTCTATTCTTTATTTCATCATATACATCTAATCAATTACCAAACCTTGGTAGTTCTGGTTTGACAATTTTTTCTTCATTTTTCTCCCCTTCCTTATTTTTTTTTTTTTTACAATATTGCCATCCAAGTTCAAACCCTCATGACAACATCTCTTTATTTCTTTCTGTATTAGCCCCTTTGCTGGTCTTTATGCCCTATTCTTTTCTCTGCCCCAATTCTATCCAGGTACACTACCATTTTATTTGTTTACTTTTCTTCTCAAGAAATTACAATTGCTCCCTACTATCTCTGATTAAATCCAAACTCCTTAACTTGATTTTCAGGAAAACTAGATGAAGTTATGGAAGCTTTCCAATTCCATTATTTCCCCCAAATATCCCTTTCCCTCTGAAAAATCTGCCTATATTATGGCTACAATTTGCTGAATCCTATCTCTGTACTTTTGTTTTAACATTTGGCTCTCCTTGAAAGGTCTTCTCTTTTCTACTAACAGATAAACTACCAGTCTTTCTTGATCCTGTTCAAGAAAAATCCTTCCCCCCAACCCCCATAGGAATTTTTCTCTGATTAATCCCATCTTAAGTGTTACCTTTTTTCCAACTCCTCTTTCACAACCAGAATAACATCATAGAAATTTAACACTGAACAGAATCTTAGACAATATCTTGTCTAAGCCCTTCAATAGCATGATTATTACTATTACTAAAAGCATTGGTGGTAGTAATTGAATGGGCAACTAAATGGTAAAGAACACAAAAAGTCAGGAAAATGGACAAGTCACTTCACCTTCTTTGCTTCAATTTCTTCATCTGTAAAATGAACTAGAAAAGGAAATGGCAAACTATTCTAATATTTTTGCCAAGAAACCTCCAAATGAGGTCACAAAAAAGTTATCAACAGCAAAGTAATGAGATAGGGATATTTGGAATTTATGTATTGTATCATTTAAAATTTTAAATAATATTTTCTTTCCATTTTTATGTAAAAACAATTTTAACAGTTATTTAACTTTTTCTTCAATTGCAAATTCTCTCCCACTTTCAATGCCCTTCCCCTACTCTGAGACAGTAAGCAATTTGAAATAGGTTATACATATAAGATCTCCATTAAGTTTTCCAAAAAACTTTATGCATAGTTTTTTTTTCCTTCAGATCTTTATGATCATACTATAAGGTATTTACTACAATATCGTTATTCACATTTTGTTTTGAGGAAACTTAGGCACAGAGAGATTAAATTACTTTTTTTTTTTTTTTTTTTTTTTTTTTTTTTTTTTTTTTTTGGTGAGGCAATTTAACTAAGGTCACACAGTTAGTGAGTGTTAAGTGTCTGATGGCAGATTTAAATTCAGGTCCTTCTGATTTCAGGGAACAGTGCGCTGTCCACTGCACTATATATCTGCCCCCAGATTAAATGACAATGCCTTTCTTATGATGACAGAGCAAGTTAATTGCAGAATCAGGTCTCTTGACTTCAATCCCTATTTTTCTGTTATACTGACATTTCCTCCTATTGCTCTCTTAACCTATTCTTGTCACAAGGTACTTTTGCATTTTCATTTGCTTATAAGTTTTTTAAGGTGAATGACTTGAGCTCCTGTGATTTCCCCTTTCTGTTAGTTCTTCATGACCATGACTGATCACTGTGAATGATTCAGTTTATCCAAGTACTGCTTGCAGATTAGTGCTTTTTCTACTCTGCTGACCACATACTTCTATTTGGGGAGGTCATTCATCAGTGATCATAATTGCTCTTAAAAAGAGGCTTTAATTCAAGCTCTACTAGAGTAAGTCATGTTTTAAGCTATAAAAACCCTGCAGTTACATGAGATTAGTATGCTTTTATTTTCAGGAGGAAATTTGACCTTAGAGAAATTGAAATGGAGGGGAGGAAATCTAATCCAAATATAGCCAGATCTGCAGAAACAATATCGTGGCTTTGGTGAAAAGCATTGGATTTACAATTGAGATCCACATTTTAAGAATCATACTCTCTGTAGAAACTTTGACATGATTTAATATCATTTCCTCATATATAAAAATCATCATCATCATCCTTTCATATGGCTGTAGTCTTTAAGATTCACTAATTACTTTCTTTATTGTAATACTGTGATGTAAATAATGAACAAATATTATACCCATTTTACAGATAAAGAGCGTGAAGCTGAGTGAGAATGAGTCATTAAGTAATGTGTAAGTTTCACAGACAATTCAAAAGCAGATTTCTCCTGATTTCAAATTGAGCATACTTCCCATTATACCAAGCTTCCTCATAATAAATGAAAAAAATGTACTTTCCACTGAAATGCAACATGTCATGGCGTATAGTCTATTGGATTTGAAGTCAAGACAACCTGGAGTCAAATTCCCTTCTGACATTTAGAAACTGTAATTTTGAAAAAGTCACTGAACTTCTGTGTGCCTCAGGCAACTCATTAAAACTTATATAAAAAATCTAAGATGGATTGGGATCAGCTTTGGTCTGGGGAGTTCTTTATGCTGGAGAAATCACAGGTCATTTACGTATTTACCATTTATCACCTCTGACAAGCATTTAGTTTCCTATGCATGTTTATCTTTTTTCAATATGCCTATATTTTTATTTTTGAGAAAATAGAAGAATCAGAAATTTATGGAACATCTTGAATCATATGTAGTATTAATATTAAAGAATTATATTATTAAAAAGTGGTCACTTCAAAGTAGCAGAATGAAGTATAGTAACATTCAGTTAATATAAATGAAACTCTTTATACCTGTTAAAATGGTTCATACTTTTCCAATTTTTTCTCTTGGCAATTAGGGTTAAGTAACTTGTCTAGGTTCACACAAGTGTCTGAGATCATATTTGAACTCAGGTACTCCTTATCCCAGGACCAGGGTTCTATCCACTGCATCATCTAGCTGCCCCTCCAATATCTTAAATATACAGCTTGGTCTTCTTCTAACTTTACTTATCATTTTATCTTTCTCACTTTTCCTGGACTGAGCAAAACTGCTTCCTGACTTCAACTTTTGGGATTTGGAATTTATTGCACCATTTATTCACTAATTCAATAAAATATTAATGTTCAGATCCTGGGTACTGAGTGTACCAGCATATGTGGTACTTTTTAAAGAACTACTTTACCTCTGGGTACCTATTCATATGTCCAAAACTGATTACATATAGAATTAGCATTAACCTTTTGTCTAATTGATATTGCTCTGATGCTATCATTTGCCTCTTTAATGAAACACAGCAACATTATAGCCCACAAAACAGTTTATATTATATGAACATTGTTTGTCTTGGGAGTCAGGTGAAGAAACATCTGGATATTCCTCTCTACATCACCTTTAGAAGTTTAGAAAATTAGATAGGAACAACTTACATTTCTATAGAAATTTAAAATTTATCAAATACTTCATATTATATCATGTTGTGATCTGTTCTGGGAAAGGTACTACTCATACTGATGAATGTTAAATTCTTTAAACATTGAAGTAAATGAAACTTCTGGGATACTCCATAAAACAGTACTTATCAATATGATTCATAGTTATCTCTGGGGGCAGACTTCTAACACTATTGCCCTTCTAAATTTTAAAAGCAGATAAATGTTATGGGCCAGAACTTGAAACAAGGTGCTAAGTCACTGGAATTGATAGAGACAATGATTATGTACTTAATACTTATTAGAGTTCACACCTTTAAGATTCACACCTTTAAGAGAATATATATAAGCTAGGAACCTCAACCAGGATGGAGTCGAGGAGATTCACAAGTTGGGCAGAAGGAAAACAGAAACCCACAAGCCCACTCTCTCGGAGATGGAGTCAGATTCATTCCAACTTCCACCTTTGTGCTGGCTGGAGATTCGGAGGAAGAGAGACTGAAGCTGGAAGAGACAAAGGACTAGTGGCAAGAGCTCTCAGAACCAAGGAGAAAGGCCTCTAGAAAACTAGCTGAGCCCCAAGTGAAGGAGATAAAATTTTGGAAGAGACAATAAAGGATTTGGACTTTAATCCCTGGCTGCATTTGGGATGATTACATTGAACTGAAAGGAAGGCTGCCTCCAGAAGCCCCCCAAGAAACCTGCTCCCAGAGAACTTTATATTTGGGAGAAGAACATTACAGATAAATATTTGATTGATTTGTCCATCCTACTCTGGAGGATGTCTATATGATTATATTTCATATAGTTTATGATTAGTCTATGTGATATTTCAATGTTTCAAAATATAATCCACTATCTTAGTTTCCCTTAAACCAGATAACTAAGGTGTTAGTTAAATAACCTAGTATATAACATCTAAGGTTTTTCTACTTTTTATTTACAAATTTTACTACTAATTTTACTACTATTTTGAAATGTTACTACTAATTTCTTTGCCTCGTTGATAAGATTTAACTCATTCAGTTGTTAATAAATACTCCATGCTATTACTTCCTTACAGCCTAGTGATAAAACCAAAGCTATTTTGGTATTGTAACATGGAAAATCAAATTTGGGTAGGTTCAAGCAAGCTGTAAAGGCTTCAAACACAAGCCCAGTGACAGACTCTGCATCTTTTATCTAGGGCTAAGTTAAACCAAGTTCAGAGAGGTTCTCCCCTCTCTGAACTTCCCCTAGGAGATATCATCCCCTAGGAGATAAATGCTTTTGACTATGGAAACTCACAAAGCCTTTTTTTCTAGTATGCAAAGAGAAAGGTTGTGAACTTTACTACCAAAGGAAACCTCACTGAGAAAAATCATATATTGATTGTTTTAAATCTATGAATTTGAACTGAGGGGTATCATAGAAAAGAAAAATAAATTTTAGACCTTTAAAAGGGGGGGGGATATATACATTGAAACCAAACTTTTCCATAAAATCTAAAAGATCAAAAAATTCCCATTCATGAGAAGAACTGAAAGAAAATCCAGGGCATCAGAACTGGACAACAGTAGAATTCAAATTCTCTCAACTGCCTAGGGAGGGTTTTTTTTTTTTTTTTTTGGTAAGTTTGTTTAATCACTGTACAATTTGAATTTCTGCACAATCTGGGTTAAAAAGTATCAATTTTGAGAGTAAGGGTGGTAGAAGCAATCACAGGGACAAAGAAAGACTAAATTCCATAGAAAACAAACCAAATGATCATTACTCACTAATTCAAAGCTCAGCCACCAAAAAGCAAAGAATTCTGTGATTTTGCCAGGGTGATTGAAGAGAGGGTGTCATTCTGCCCCAGATGAGATGGGGTCAAATCTATCATTTTTCATCCTGAAATATAATATTTGGCAAATGTTGCTGAAATACTTTTGTACATGAGAGGACACTACAAATGTCAAACAAATGTGAAAGAATTTTCTGAGATCACATACAGATAGCCCTACAATAGACTTTGGACTAGAACTCATCCCTACTATGTCTCAAGACTATGTATTCCTTTCAATTGAGGGTGGTGGTGTGGAGGGGCTAGAGACATCCTGGCTATTGAAAATGTAAAGTTCTATTTGACTCTATAAAAGATTCTGGCATTAAAAAAAATCATATCTGCATTCAATTATCTGTAACCAAATCTTTATGTACTCTTTTGGTTTAAATGAAATTCTTTATTGATTTTTGTAATACTTTACAATTCTTGTATAATCAAATCAACCCTTACACTTGTTGCAGTTACTCACAAAAACATGGGAAGGGGGTGGGGAACACAATAAGTGTTTACATTAAAGATATCAATCTCCCAATTTTTAAAGCAATAATGCCTTCTCTCTAAGATATCGGTAAAAATAACAATTACCGGTGGTGCAATCTAAAGTAATAAAAGCACATCAGAGCACAATCAGAAGTGAAATGGAAAGGCTGTGGCGTACAGCTACTGCCATCTGGTGGTCCGGAAATGGCAAACACCTTTTTCACAGAAATTGGGGAATTGAGAATGGTATCTTGTCATTTGGGAGTTACTCTATCATTAAAAAAAGAAAAAAACAAAAAAACAAAACAAAAACAAAACAGAAAGCCCAACAGCTGTATTATCTTAATCATTGTTATTACTGGACTGTATATCTCAAATAACTGCATAATTATTTCACATTTTATACCAAGTCCAATGTGCCCTTTATCACAGACTTTCTATGATTTCTTTTCCCTCTTTTTCCATTCTCCTATCCTTTGCCTCTCCTCCCTCTCTTTGGCACTGTAACTTTCTCTCCATAACTTGTCTAGGATCACACAGCTAACTATGGGTCAGAGATAGGATTTGAACTTAAGTGTTCTTGTCTCTCTCATTCTATAGCCGTTACACATTTTACCTGATAACAAGAACAGGTGAGAATATATTTTTTCTAGATTCATGTAAATCTAACTAAAAGTCATTTAAGCTCAAAAGAAAGGAAGAAAGGAAGAAAAAGGAAGGAAAGGAGGTATGAAAGAAGAAAAAGAAAAAGAGACACAACGAGAGGGAAAGAGAGAAAGAGAGGAAAAGAGGAAGGAAGGAAGGAAGGAAGGAAGGAAGGAAGGAAGGAAGGAAGGAAGGAAGGAAAAGAAAGAAATTAAGATGAAGAGAGAAAATGGTCTACAATAGTAATGTCTAACTCAAAAGTAATAGAGTTCATTAAATCATTAATAAGAATATCTATAGGTTTCAATAATGACTTAGAAAAAAATATATAAATATTATTTAGGTTCTTTTGTATTTTATATATTTTGTTAAATTTTTCCCAAATATATTTTAATCTGATTTCAGCTATACTGGCAGCTGCCTGAGAATGTTTGACACTTTAGATATAGGTGGTATTTCCTATAGGCTTGGTACTAGATACTGTAATTATAATGTAGAAAATCTTTTTTAAAGATTAAAAAGCCAGGATGGTAATGTGTCCTGATTCATGGCATGTCAAAATAAGAAAAAAAAAAAAAACTGGCAATAAATATTTATCCTGGTAATGAGGAGGCTTGGAAAGTGGTTTCTATAGCTTTTGATATTATTCACTAATTTTCCTCCTTTTCAGTTTTCATGGCAGTACAGTCTTGGTTCTTCTCCTACTTCTTTTATTCTTTCTTTCTCAGTCTGTTTTCCTCAATCATCATTTATTTCACACCTCCTAATGTGGGTACAGCACCCAAGATTCTATTGTGGGCTATTCTCCCAATTTAGTAAGTTCATAAGTATACATGGGCTCAAAAATCAGCATACCAATGTATTTCAGATTTGTGTTTTCAACCCTCATATCTATCCTTGTCTTCCCTCACACATTACCAGCTTTCTGCTGGCCATTTCAAACTAAGTATTCTATAAGCATCTCAAACTTAACATGTTCAAAATAAAATTCATTATCCTCTCCAGCCCCAGCCCCTGCCATGAAACTTGCAAATCTCTATTTGTGTCCTTCCAGTCATCCAGGTTTACAATCTCATACTTCTCACAATCACCCAATATCAAACAAGTATCTATCATATCAAATCTACCTCTGTGACATCTTTCAATCCATCTCCTTTGTTTTTATAATCACCATAGCATTGGGGAAGCATTAGACTGACTAAATTTAATTTCAGAAGACAGAACAACGAAACAGTTAAGTAGCTATAAAGTTGTTGTAAGGAAAATCTCCCTAATAATTTTAATCATCCAAAAATAGGATAAGTGACCTTGAAAGGAAATTAATTTTTCCTGAAAAGACGTGTGAATTCTCATTTGGCAGAAACTGAGTCTATACTAGCAAGAGTGAGCTCAACATACACTGTTTCAGCATCCATTCACGTAAATTGATGGCTCCTGCCCACTGAAATGATGAGGCCATGGAAAGGGGAAGAACGATTAGTTTAAGTTTCATGAAGGCCAATTCAGTAACTGGAGTGATCTATCACTGTCATATAAGGAAGTACCTTTGATTTGGAAAGTCCCTGGATACTGATAGCCTTATCTCATTTTCCCTATCAAGGTGGCCCTCTCCATCTGAGTAGCTGAGTGGAGGTGCACTTCTCCTGAAGTAACATAATAACATAATAAGATTTGAATGGCATGATATTTATATATTAAAAAAACCTGATTATTACTCATGTGTAAAGCAGGGTTTCTTAAACTTTTTCTACTAATAACTACATTTTGGCTAAGAAACTTTTACATGATTCTGAATATGTAGATATATAAAATAAGTATATATATAATATTATATAGATATATAAAATAGGTAATCATTTACTTATAAATAATAATTTCATAATCCCCACATTCAGTAAAAGGATTTCCCTTCTTCAATACCTGTGCTGGGTAGAACTATCAAAGAGTCAATATTGAGACATTAGCTTTAACAAACTTAATACTCCAAAGAATTTCTTTTAACTATTCTTTTAAAAATAAGCAATTTCAGCCTCTTCAGCTTTTAAACTCCTGAAAATTAATATATCATTGGTATGATGAAAGCAATCACAAATATTAATGCTTTTTCAGGATCAATATTGCAACGAATAATCCTACTATGAACAAAATAGTATAGCAATTTAACCATAAGCCCAAATGGGCAACCACCAATCTCAATACTTTAGAGTTTATTTACTTTTAAAAGAAATAATTTTCAAGAATAAAGCTTTGTTCCCATATTTGCTCCTGCTTGGGAGAGGGAACATACAGAAGACTAGACTTCTAGTAGGTTCCAGCTTTTGCATTTTCATAGTCATGATAAAGTTCTCAAGTGAATGTTAAGAAACAAGTCTATGAAGAGAAGGACCACTCATCACTCATCTAGCTAGATAATATAAGTAGAAATGTTCTCATCTTGCTAATATGTGAAAAATTTTAAAAGCCTACTCAAATTTTGTTTGTAAAGTATTATAATGGGGCAAAAAAATTGGTTCTATGTGTCTAAATCAGGGGTTATTAGCTTTTTTGTGTGATATCACGGACTATTTGATAATCTGGTAAAGCCTAAAGATTCATTTGCAGAATAATGTTTTGAATGCATAAAATAAACTACATAAGATTTCAAAGGAAACCAATTATTTTGATACAAAGTTATCAAAATAAAAAAATGACATCAAGTTAATAATTTTGGTCTAGCTGGATGTACTTTACTTTGTCCTCAGAGGAAGAATAAAACTTTCAGTTATCACTCTCCTCCAGGTCTCAATAAATTCTTGTTGGTGGACTGACGGATATATATTTTAGCCACACATAACAGAGAAAGTGAACTTGTATACAAACACTGCATACAGCTTAGATTTAGCTTTCCCACAATCAGGATATTTATTTTCTCTCTTTGAGCTGATATATGACAAGAATTAAGTATCAATAATGAATCATTGGATCACATATTGCAAGACCCTTGGCCTATGGCTATATACCTTTTAAATTAATTAGCATACATTATTAGGCCTCTTAAGCCAGAAGCAGACTGACCCCAGATTCAAGTTCAAGATCTGGAACTCTTGAATCAGTGGAAATCCTACTGCTGCTGCTGCTGCTATTGGTAGTACTAATGCTGACAAAGAAACAAAGGAAAAAGAAGAAGAAGAAGAAGAAGAAGAAGAAGAAGAAGAAGAAGAAGAAGAAGAAGAAGAAGAAGGAGGAGGAGGAGGAGGAGGAGGAGGAGGAGGAGGAGGAGGAGGAGGAGGAGGAGGAGGAGGAGGAGGAGGAGGAAACAATTTAATAAATAAGAAACAAAGACTAAGGAAAGATAGATGTAGTTCTCTAGATCCCTGCTATGGAGAGTACACAGGTCAATAATTAAGGCCAGCCTATGTAGGAATTATTTTGTTAAATATGAAAAATTATCAGTCCACTTTAATACTAATTTTTTATAAGGTTTCTCACTAAAGTATTTAACCTATGATGTTCCAAATGGTTATGTCTAACATATTTAGTGGCCTGTAGCCTAATCAGTCTTTTAAGAACCACAGCTTGGGCCAAGCAAATGACAAGTAAGATAAGATAAACAATGATAACTAAGGGACCTAGATTAACAAAAAGCATCCCATTTTATGTCAGTGTTAAAAGATATGTGTATTTATGTCAAGTCTATATTTGGAGACAGAAGAATTACTTACTGTATTCTGTGACTTAGAAAAGTGGCTTTTCTATGAAATGGGTAAATATTACAGTAAAAATCTATACAAGGAGAACTGTGCTATATTAATTAACTTGCAAAGAGAACTTTGTAGAACTTGTAATATAGCGTATTTCATTGGAGAAAACAAATATATAGAATATTAAAATAAATGATGAAAAGAAAACAATGGATCTCTTCCAGACTACAAGCTATATTATGTAAAGCAGGAATCATCAAAACTCTATACTATTGGTTAAAGAATAAAGAGATCAATGGTGGGGCATCTAGGTGGGGGATACCTAGTAGGGAGTAGCTAGATGGTACAGTACATAGAGCACCATCCCTGAAGTCAGGAGGACCCGAGTTAAAATCTGGCCTCAGACACTTAACACATCCTAGATGTGTGACCCTGGGCAAGTCATTTGCCCAGGGGAAGAAAGAGAGAGAGAGAGATCAATGACAACAATCAGTGTTGGAGGGCATATGGGAAGATAGGGATATTAATATATTATTGATGGATCTGTGAAATGGTAAAAATCATTTTGGGAATTGTTTTGTAATGATTGTTATTGATTTGTAATGATAGAAAAAAGTAACTAAAAATCTATACCCTTTGAACCAGAGACTCCATTACTGGACTTAGACCCAAAGGAAGGCATTGATAAAAAAAGAAAAAAATGTATTTAGAACAGCATTTTTTGAAATAACTTAGAATTGGAAGGAAAGTAAATGTCCATAAATTGGGAATGGTTAATCAAATTGAGATAAATGAATGTATTGTAGTATTATGGTGCTCTTAAAAATGATAGATACCTGGAAAGCTAGAAAGATCTATATAAATTGGTACAAAGAAAAGCAAGCAGAATGAAATGAATTAGAAAGAATAATCACACAAAACTTAAAGGTAAATGTTAAAAAAAGAATTATCAAGATTAAGTGAGATGAGTTAAAAGGTATGGGAAGGCATCCTTATCTATCCCTTGATTGATGTAGGAGTTCCTAGTGTTATACATTGCACATGTTTTCAGACTTTCCTATTGTATTGATCAGTTGGCTGACTTTTCTTTGTCTTCTTTAAAAAAAAAAAATACTGCCTTCATGTAGCATGGTTATTGAGAGATGGAGGAGAGAGGGATAGATACTCTGGTGATATAAGAAACAGGAAATAATTTGAAAGGACCATATCTAGGGTTTGCCCCAGGGTACCAAACAGAGAATGCTTTATTCTGACTCTAGTTTGCTATGCTTATATCTCTGACTATACATGAAACGGTACTACCCCAAAGGTCCTACAGCTCTCCTGGGTCTCCCTGGTCCCCTTTTATCTCTTTTGTGAAGTTAGAGGATCATCAAGGTAGCTAAAACCAGATTCTCTTTCCTGGCAGGACTATACAGCACAGAAAAACTATACTCTATGTTTCTCCCTTCCCTTTCACTACAATTAATTTGCCAAAGTCAACATAATTTTTGGTTATAGTTCTATACTTGTTATGAATGACTGAAGTTTGCCCTGCTCTGGCATGAATGAATGAATTAAAAAGTTTATTTTATTAAGTAGTTGTCAAATAGTAGATACTGTGTTAAGTGCAAGGAATACTAATATAAATGAGAGATAGCCTTCTGCTCTCAAGGAGCTTACAATTTCAACGGGGAAAGAAATTATTTACGGAAAAGTGGTGCTCAATGAATAGAATTTTGAACTGAAAAGGCACAGAGTTGGTGGTCTAATGTACAGAAAAAAAAATGGCACATCCCCCAACTTTTTAAATAAAAATGAAATTTTTATTTAAAGTTTTGAGTTCCAAATTCTATACTTCTATTCCCTCCCCCCTCCCTGAGATGGTTAGCAATTAAATATAGGTTATACATGTACAATTATGTAAAACATTTCCCTATTAGTCATTTTGTACAAAAAGATTTGAATAAAAAGAAAAAAAGGAAAAAATTCTTCAGTCAATAGATATCAGTTCTTTCTCTGGAGGTGGATAATAGGCTTAATCATTAGTCCTTTGGAATTATTTTGGATTATTGCATTTCTTGAGAATAGCTAAATCTGTCATAGTTCTTCATCAAAAAAATATTCCTGTTATTGTGTATAACATTCTTCTGGTTCTATTTACTTTACTATGCATTAATTCATGTAAGTCTTTCTTGGTTTTTCTGAAATCATCCTGCTTGTAATTTCCTATAACACAAAAGTATTCCATAACAATTGTATACAATAATTTGTTTAGCCATTCCTTAATTGATGGGCATACCTTTGATTCCTAATTCTTAGCCACCACAAAAAAACCACTATAAATATTTTTGTATAAATATAACCTTTTCCCTTTTTTGTATGTCATTGGGCTGAAAATTTAGCAGTGGTCTTATTGGATCAAAGGTTGCAGCATGCCCTTTCAAAAAAAAATAAAATGATACTATTTATTTAAATCAATTTTAATTGATTGTCCAGGTCAAAGAAAAAATAGGTGAAAAAGCAGGAATATAGAAATATGGCTAAGATAGAGAGAAAATGATTGAGTGGAAAATGAATATGAAGTATAGTCTGATGTTTAGGCTTATTCAGGAAATATGAACTAAACGAGTCAATTTCCATTTAGTCATTTATTAATCATTTGTTTATGTCTTATGTGAAGAATTCCAAAATAAATGTATCAACTTCTCAGAGACTGGGATCATGAATTATGGTGATCAGGAATCTGGTATGGAAGGCAAATAGAAATAAAAAAGGAATAGAAAAGAGACTAGGTAGCAAAAAAAAAAGTGAAGATGAAGCATAAGCCCCCAAACTATAAAGAAAAGTCCTTCACAAAGAGAAGATCATAGAAAAATATACCACCTTGACCTAGAAAGACAGTGTATAGATAGATAAAAAGAAGAGACAGACAGATAGTGATAGTCAGAAACAGTCAAAGATAGAGACAGAGACAAAAAAAGAGAGAATGAAGCTCCACAAAGATATCCGAGCTAGAAAATCATAAAAAAAATCTTGCTGTAGAATGAGAAATATTTCTAAGAAGATCCTTCTAGGAAGACACGTCAGCTAGAAGACAATGGAGGAATTTTGTCTTTGCCAGAGTTATAATTAACTAGGGCAACTGTGGCTTTGCTCTAAGTCATCTACATCTGGAGTGTGTTTTCTCCCCAAGACAAATTATGGCTTACTATGTAATAATAGCATATTATGTGGCACTATCACCAAAACTTCTGTCCTATTATAGAAGCTACATTTCCCCTTTATGATTTCTCTTTGTTTCCTTCCTCATTTTCTGCTTCTTTCATTGGATTGAAGGACATTTGCAATTCTACCGATAATGGGGTGAGAATCTGGAGAATGGGCTTTCTCCTCTGTCTATGCAATTACATCTTTATTGGTACAGATTATACTCTGTAGACTCCCCTTGGAGCAAGAGAGTTTTAAGTTATGGCTCTAGATTAGTACAATGCCAGGTATATAGGATGCAGTTAAATAAATGATGATTATCTTGCCTTGAATTAGATTGGAAACAGCCTGAAATCATTTGTTTGATTCTGAGACTTTTGAGACACATTGTGGTAGAGAAAAAAAGAGGACAGTTGGGAAATTACAGATTCAATCCCATACTTGTCTTTTTGGGAAATTTAGGGAATATTATTCTATAAAACAATGATTCTACTTTCACAGTCAGTGATTTTTTAAAATGCCATCTCAATCTCAAGAATTAGAGAACAGAATCAAGTTCGCATAATTGCTTGTCATGGCTTAATACAGAAAGTTTTTTTTTTTAATTTTGATATCTTTATTTCTTGCATCTCCAAAATTTCTTAATACGTCCATCTCTCTTCTCCTACTCAAACAGCCATTCTTTGTTATAAATAATAAAAAGAAAAGATGAGCAGATCAGCAAAACAAATATATCTGAGTCTAATAGTACATAGAAAGTGCCACATTCACAGTGCACTTATGCCAAGGGAAAGAGGCCCACTTTATTCCTTCTTCAATAGGAAGCTTGAACAATTACAGTTTCACAGGATTCATGTTCAATGCATGAATACATGGGCATGCCCACATATAGCCCCTCATACATATACACACTTTTTTGGAGGTAGTTCTCTATGTCCACATGGATGCAGTCATTGTGTCTGCTCTTTTCCTGATTATGTCTATATCACTTTTCTTCAAGTTACATAAACCTTGCTATATTTGTTTATGTTCTTATTCTTTCTTATAGCATGATAATGTTTCACTAAATCATTATAATAATAATAGCTAATATTTATATAGAATTTACTATGTACCAGGTACTGTTTAAAGCTCTTTACTATTATCTCATTTGAGTGGGTGCTATTATTATGCCCATTTTATGTACCATAATTTATTTATTAAATTCCCAAATGATGACTACCTACTCTTTTTTTCCAGTTCTCTGCTGGTACTGCTATAAATATTCCAGTACATGGGACCAGTCTTTCTATATTTGACCTAGAAGAATTTTTTTTTAAAGTTCTAAGAGATTTTTTTCAGTCTTAACTAAACTGCTTCAAACTCTGTCACATGCTTTTATGAACCATAGGGTATCTCTTTTAACTACTATTTCAAATTATAATAAACTTTTAAGATGTTCCTTTCAAAATGGCTTCTTATTCAGTACTGACTCATGGTTTGATGACCTTCCTTGGCCTCTGTCCCCACATCTTTCTTTAACCATACCTAAAGCTTTGACATTGCTTCAGACTACAGGACTGATGAAGACCCCATGCAGGAGAAATCTAAAGATCCCTTGATCTGTGCTTGTGTCTCAGAATCATGAAATATTTTCTTCTTAACTACTCTGAACAAACATATTGACTTTAATAACTCATGCTTTGTCTTGTCCATATTGTTCCCTACTTCTAGTAAATTTGTCCATACTTTATCATTTCATACATCAGATTCTTGATTTTTTTGTAGTCTATTTTTCCAGGTCTGGAACACTATCATAAAAAAATAAGGTCCAGACAACAATCATTTAATAAATAGTGTGCACATTAGGCAATGTAATGTCCTGGGGATACAAAGAAAAGTAAAAATAGCCCTTGACCTCAAGTAGCTCACAATATAGAGAAGGAAATGACAAGCAAACCACTATGCACAAAGAAGCTATATACATAATAGATTTGAAGTAGTTATATGCTTATTTTGTATTTAATTTATACTTTACTATATTTAACATGTACTGGTCATCCTGCCATCTAGGGGAGAGGTGGGGAGGAGGGGAAAAAAATGGAACAAAGAGTTTGGCAAATGTCAATGCTGTAAAATTACCCATGCATATAACTTGTAAATAAAAAGCTATAATAAAAAAAATGAAGTAGTTATATGTAGAAGGCACTAGCAATCCTCCTAGAATTAAAGGAAACCATAAAATACTTTTTTACCAAAAATAAGATTTTAGCTAAAACTTAAAGAAGTGAGGAAAGCCTGAAAGCTAGAATAAAAAGAAAGAATATTCCAGTCATGTACTGGAAATCAGGAAAAGGTCAGAAGGATTATTTTAATAGATCTGAGAATTATCTGCATAGAACTCATAATTAAATCCATTTGAGTTAATTCACCAATAAAATAAAATGGGAAAATGGGGGGGGGGGGGTGGAATTCAAGTCAGAGTCTCAGACTATCCTTACAGTGAGAAGGTATGACTTAGAGGAAGATAAAACAAAAGAGACAAAAAAAAAATTGTTACAGTAGCAGACAATAGGAGAAGAGCAGGGGAGAGCAAAATTACAAAAATTTACAGAAAAGAGAGTATCAAGAAGAAAAATGTCAACAATGTCAAAGGCTGAAGAGAGCCCCTTTGCTTTTTACCTGCGTCATTTCTTATGACTCTGTAGTATTTTATTTGATCACTTATCAGTTTTCATGATTATAAACATCCTTTTGTAGCTGACACTCATAACCTCTAGTGTCTCATCTCTAATAGCCTACTGAACATCTCACAAACATTTTTTTTTTTTTCCTGAGGTAATTGCAGTTAAGTGACTTGCCCAGGATCTAGCTAGGAAACATTAAGTGTCTGAGGCCAAATTTGAACTCAGGTCCTCCTGACTTCATTGTCCCCCCCACGAAAATTTTAAACTCAATATGTTCAAAACTTAACTTTATCATCCCTTAGTCCCACTTCCCCCACTTTTTCCTTTTTCCTAACTTTTCCATCTGCTGAGGGCATCCCTTTCCTCCAAGTCATTTAGCTCCCCAACTGAGATATCATCTTTAATTCCTAAAATTCACTTATCTCCCTATTTTCAATCAATTGTCAACAGTCATTTCCACCTTAAGAACATCTTTTATTGACATCAATTTCTCTCCTCTGATTCTGTCACCACCCTAGTGACATATTGATTATTCCAATAAGATTCTTGTTGGCCGTCTTCCCTCAAGGATCTATCCACATTAGTTCATTTTCCATTTAGTTCTCAAATTGATCTTCCTAAAAAACAGATACAGAATTTGAATTCAGGTCATCTACTTCTGAATCTAGTGCTCTATGATCTGTACCATGATGCCTTGATCTTTGATTTTTATTTTGTTTAAATAAAGATCTGTTCAATTTTTGTGTTCAATTTTGGATATCTTACTTAGGAACAATATAGCTAAAAAGTGGAGCAGACAGAAAAAGATCATCAGGATGGCAAAAAATATGTAGACCATCAAGAAGATATACTACCTGATAGGAAAATTTTACAACATACAGAGGGATTAGACTTTTATTACAGAACATATCTAAATTTTCTTTTTAAAAATGAATGAAGGTTGCAGAGAGGCATACGTGGCCTTGAGGCTAGCAAACTGGTTTCTAACAATTGTATCTGTTCAAAAGTGCAATGGAATGCTTCAAAAGATAATAATTTCTCCTTTACCACAATTTTGAAGTACATATTAGATAACTTTATTGGGGTTTTACAGAAGGGATGCTTTTTCAGGAATAAATTCATTTATATGGTTTCCCTTCCAACTCTGAGATTCTGTGATTTTGTGAGCAGCCTAGATAAATTCAGAGTGGTTTATCAAATGATGGTTGGCCCCCAGAGGGAGACTGAGTTGAGAGTAAGTAGAGGGAAGACAAATCAAGAACATCTCTTAAAGCACAATGAAGCCAAAATCAATTTCAATAAACAGTTCCTATTTTGTTATATGCTAGACACTATAGATGAATCAAAATAATATCTTTTATTCTAAAACTTCTGTCCCTTTATGGGGTTTTTTTTACAGAAATTGCAAATTTATGATATTATTTAGCAAAAAACTGAAAATAGGTGATCTCAGATGAGGCACTCCTGGATTATTCCTTGTTACTAATCAACATTCAGTAAACTTAGTAGAAAATACACTTTAAGATTATCTATTCCTTGCCCAAGCCTCCTAAATCAGCTTCTGTTTATTATCAGCTTATTTTTAGTAGCATCACACTGGCTCTACAAAAGCTAGAGCAACACTTTTAATAGACTTGCATTTTTAGTGGAAGAATTTTTTTATCAAAATGCCCAGAAATTCATATCCAACAATATAATTCTAATGACATGTCTTCTCTACTGAAGAAATAGCTTCCTGTCACTCAATACAGATATTCACAACAGAATAGCACATGAATACTTCCTTTTGCAATGATTTACAACATCCTAGAGATATACTCATGCTGAAAAGAAATGCGTGGGGAGAAATTGGCAAGGTTTCAATGACATTGAAACTCCTATTTCAAATGTTTCATAATCTATTATTTCAGCTCTTCCAAAAGTAAAGCAGCAAGTGAAAATGAGTCTCAAGATGTTGAAAAAATTCTTTGAAATAGTAATGATTTTCATCCAATCTAAATATGGGGAGAGGGTTACAGTTTTGTTTCTGTAATATTTAAGATAGTTAGCTCTGCAATTCAACAAATAACACAACCTCTCAAGATTCATAGTCGTAACAGATTAAATATATATTCTACCTAATTAACAAGGAAAATTAGGAAGAGAATCAAATCTAAAGGAAATGTTAAAGACCACAAGATAATTTCATTGTGTAGATTATAATTTTATCAGTAAGCAAATTATGGTGACTCTATTTTCACAGACTGCTATGACTGAAAAACGATGATGTGGGAAAAAAATTAATGACATGTTGGCCAATTTCTGGGGAGGAGGCTCTTCATATTTAGCTAGTTTTACTTCTGGGAAATAGACTCATAGTTCATTACTATACTTTCTTCCAATGCTTTCTAGTTTTGATAGACTCTGCTAAAGGTTGTAATAATAATTAAAATTTCCTTAGAAATCTAAAAAGGCCACTCTGCACCTCAATAAAGTATCGAGGGAAAATATTATTGGATGATATTCTAATTCAATCTTAACATTTACAAAGTAAGTCTATGGATATACCCAGATACTTTAAGGAATATTATAAAGACATTATGGCAGCTAGGTGGTACTGTGGATAGAATGCTGGCACTAGAGTTAGGAATATTTATCTTCATCTTTGTGAGTTCAAAATCTGATCTCAGACATGTATGAGCTCTGTGTGACCCCAGGAAAAACACTTAACCCTATTTGTCTCAGTCTCTTATCTATCAGTGAGCTAAAGAAAGAGATGTCCAAGAAAATTACTAATAGGTCCATGAAGAATC